>NW_011501562.1:0-20811 GCF_000495115.2 Populus euphratica
TTTTGCAGTTTTCATTGTATGATGAACTTGGACGATGGTGTCAGGGTCTAGAAAGCTGATAGAATTCTCTCTTGTGCTAGCTAAAGCTAGATAATCTCCAATGGCTCTTGACTATGTTCTTTAACAGAGAATCATCATCAAACAAAATAATAACGTTGAAAAAGTAAAAAGAGGAAATCCTTGACCATTTTTAAGATTCGATTCAAAATGGGGAAAAGAAAACGATGACATCAGAAGATCCAATAAGCAGTAACCTTTGTTTTTGAACCATTTCTCAATGTGAAATCTTTTGTAGAGTGTGAACCTGCTTCTTTGCCCCTCAACAAGTAAATTTGTGGAGGCTGAATTTGAATTTGACTGTTAGAAGTTAAAACTCGGTATTGTTTTGCCCTTTGATTAATGCCAAAAAAAGAAATCTGGGCTTTGGAAACCTTCAAGAACACTTGCCCTCATATAGACAGCTCTTAGCTTAATCAATATCAACAAATAACAATTATCACTGATCTCATCAAAATATTTATGTAATTTCATTGTTCTTCCTGGGTCGCAGCTGCTGCATTCTTTGTGGTTGTTCCTGATTTTTTATGTGGTGATCCAGTTGATCTAAGCAAGCCTGATTTTGATAGCACGGTGAGTTTCTAGAGCAATGGACATCGCCATTTGTGGGATGTCATAGTAGTGAAATCCATGAGTTGGAGAAAAAGACTAGGTGACAGTCTTCCTACATCTGTAGGACAAAGGACATGAAGATGCGAAATTGGTAATTGCTGCTCTAAGAAGTAAAGGCATGAATTCCATTGGTGCTGCAGGTTCTTGATGGGGAGTGAGTCATTCTCCCCCATAGCTACGAACTTGCTCAAGTTGGAACAAGCACAAATCTAAGACAGAAAATTTAACGGTAAGATTCCCACTTTTCAATCTTCCCTTTGTTTCTTCTTAATCGTGATTGTTGTCTAGCTTCACCCTCCTTCTCTTGAAAATGGTTCTGGATAATTAGAGAGTGCTAAATATTTGTGTGCGCACTGCAATTGATGACATGTTATACTGTTTCAGAGGTGAAGATTCCAGTTGCTTTTCTGGGAGCTGAAATTGACCGTGCTTCCACACCAGAACAATTGAAATTCATCTGCAAAATCTCAGGTGATAGGTCCTCAGTCTCAAGATTGATGATTGTCCCATAGAGGTTCTATGTTTTAAGGAGATAATGTTTTTTTTTTTTTAAACTCTTTTCATCTCATGACTTGGCAAATATGATTTAGCATTTTGGATTCAAGTCTCTTTGATCTTTCTATGCCACGCAGTGACGGAAAAGGCTGAAGAGGACTCTCCTGCTTCCCTTACTGTTGAGGCTCTAAATTTCATGCTCACAACGCATCAAACCTATTTCTATATTTTGCAGTTTGATAGCCATGTGAAAATACTCCCTGGCGTCAGCCATGGATGGACAGTTCGTTACAATTTTGAGGATGAAACAGCTGCCGGGAGTGCTGAAGAAGCTCACGGTGACATGATACACCGGTTTACCAAGCTTGTCAAGTGAAAGAACCTATAATAGTTATATGGATGTTCATGGCATGATTATTCCAATATTCCTTGAAAATGATTACATGTTGTTAGTTAACTCTAAATAATTTTTTCCCTTCTCATCTTATGAACTCTATTTAGATCATTTTGAGCTTGCAAGGTGGGTTCCTGTGTATTTCGTCTTCCCTAGCGTTGTTAATTCCTCTATAAACATGATGCATTTGTGTTGTTAACTCTAAATACTCTTTTTTAAAAAAAAAAAAACATAAAAGATTAATTTGATCATCACAATAAACAGAAAAAGAGATGGGTTGCCTTTTTCATAAATAATTTCTATTTTTAACCAATTAAATTTGTAATTTCATAATAAAATAGGCTAGCTAAGTTATATTCTAACTCGAATTAATTTGAATTTTAAGTTGATTAAGTCTTTCATCACTTTTTAGATCAATTTAAATTTTAAAACTATAATTTCACTCTTATTTTACTATGATTTTGCTATCCCATACATTGTCAAAGATTTTTATATGGTTTTAATTTTTAATTTAAATTATATTTTAAATAATATATAAATTAGTGTTATTAAACTCAAATTAGTAATGCATAATTTAAAACCTTGTTCAGGTAGTATTGCACATTAAACCATGTTAAAACTTGATCTAATCAAAATCTAGCTAAGACTCTTTTTATTTTTCAATACAATATTATTTTATTTTAAAAAATAAATTAAAATTATAACATTTTTCTTTAATCCATCTAACTTTTGACATGAATTTTGAGTTGGGTTATGAACTATACCAAGTTTTTTATAGTATATAAAAATATTAAAATAATAATATTTTGAATTAACTTGAATAGAAAGTTATATGAACACTCAAATAAAATTTCCATTAAAATCAGTATGAAATATATATTTCATACTTTTTTTTTTGGAAGAAGCTGTTATATGATTTTAACCAAACTAATCAATTCTTAATTTATTAATTATTCCAACCAGTTTGATTGTATTGTCCAATTAAAATTATTTTGGTATAATAAATCCTCCTCCTGCAACAATTTGTCGTATTTTGCTATATATGCTAAGAAAAAGTTGAGTGGCAAAGATTCTATGCTCGAGTTGCCCCAATTGCAAGACAATGGTGCTCTTTCCTATAGAGTGGATAAGAACAGTTCATGCAAGTGCTTCATGTTATACAGTAAGGGCACCCAGTTTTGTCTCCTTGATAAGCACTTCAAGCTGCCCCCCAACCTTGAGTTTTATGTCTCCTCCTATTGACATTTTGCTTGCATGAGGAGGGTCGAGAAATTCTGTCAAGTCTGCTACTGGGTTCCACTTCGGTGACCATATAGTGTAGCCCGAAGCTAACTTCATTCATTGAAAAGATTCAAACAAATTTTAAGTGTTCAAAGAGATGAATTATTGTTCTTTTAAGCACAAACCGATGGCTTTTTACTTGTGTTATTGATTAGTTTTTGCGTGTCCTATGAGCTTGTAGCTCAATCAGCATCCATATATACCCCACCCTCCCTTCAGAATCCATATATACCCCACTCTCCCTTCAGAGGTCTCTGGCTCGAACCTCTCCTTTATAACCAAACCAAAATCTTTTGCAGATATTTGAACACTCTGGCATTTGAACTTCAGATTGTTAAAATATTATATCTGTGTTGGTTACTTCGTAAGCTCTATGGGGCATGGCAGAGAATGGTCAAGAGAACAGTACAGTGTCCCGTTGAATCAGTAGGGATTTCAAATAGGAGGCTAAAAATCAGAGCTGTTTTGTGTGGATTCTAGAAGCAAATATCATGGTGAAATGCATTAAGATTCAGGGAATTTCATTTTCTTTTTAGGATTCTTGAGATGGACTGAGACCCTAATATCCAACCCCCTCCTTCTACATAGCATGAGAAAGTACACAAGGCTAAATTCCTTCTTGTCAAGAATTATAGTTTTTATTGACTACTTCGCTTGTGGACTGATAACCCGAGAAGAATATCAGCTTACAGAATTCATTATCAGGATATCCATGTCGGTTACTGAAAGATAGCAGCTATAGTGTTGCTGATCCTGAAAGATAGTAGCCACAGTGTTTTGCATTGATGATGATTTCTTTCAGTGGACTTGCATGGATATTTGCATGTTGAAAAGAGCGAATGTTTCAAACAACTTGCTATGTTCATTGATTTGCTTGCGTTTCAGATGATTAATCGCCTTGATAGTCTATGGTCAATACCCATGGAACATGAGGTTTGTGCTGTTTACTGGGGATTCCGACTAGTGATATTTTGATAGTTGTCTATTAATACTAAGCACATTGACATAATATTTAATGTAATTCGACAAATCGCCTATATTTATAGGAGAGTTACATATTATTAGAGATAGAGAAATGATACAATACAAATACATGGAATAGAAAAATTACATTCACTCTACTCAACTCCCATCTCTCATTGCTGCACTTGCAGCTACTGCTATTGGCAGCCCTTCACTTTCTCTTTTAGTCTCTCGCATTCTGCACTCTCTCTCTCTCCTTTTCTACTCTTTTAGTGCCTATATATAAGCAAGAATGGTGCCACCAGCTCCAGCTCATCTTCAACAATGGTGGCCGCCTAACCTTTACCTACTTTGTGAGTTTCAGTTGTTGTATTAACAACTCTCTTTGACTCTTACAAGCTGGCTTTCTTTCTTTGACAATGACAGCAAATACTGTCATATAAGTGGCAATATCCCAACAAATGTAAAGCCACTTAATTAAATCCACGTAATTGCTGGAAGATGAGTTATTACACAAAAATAAATGAGAGATGACTTATTGGCATAATTGATGGAGTATGAGTGGAGATGAGTTGTTGGCATAATTTGTGGCATAGTTGGTGCCATGATTTATGATCTTTGTCCCCTCACTTTTGATTATAAATAGACAATGCATTTAAGCTTTAAATGCACACCATAAGAGAGAAACAGAAGAGAAGAAAAGAAGAGTGAGAGAGGGAAAGTAATCCCACAAAATTGTGAAGTATTTGTGAAGAGAGTAAGTGATGTATTTTCTCCTAGTAATAGAGAGATTTCAATTGTTTTTCTATTAGTAGAGAGAGGTTGTAATTCTCACATTACTTAGTAAAATTCTTCTATACTTGCCCCTGGACGTAGCTAAAATTAGGTGAACCATGTAAATTTTTATGTGTCTCATTTTATCCTATCCTTTGCCTTTTATCTTGTCGGATTTTTATGCAATATCCTAACAGTGGTATTAGAGCCTCCTAGTTGGTGTTATTAACACACGAAAGTTATTCGTGTATACGGTTACTATTCACATCTACGGTACTATTCATGTCTATGATATTATTCACCTATACGACACTATTTATTCATATGATATTATTCACATACGTTGCTATTAGCATATATAAAAAGTCAGTGCGGTGATTAAATACAATCTAAGAAGTTCTATCTAAGGCTTCTAGAGTATATAGAAAGCCAGTGATTAAACACAATTTAGAAAGTTCTGTCTAAGGAGATTGAGTTTTAAGCAGGATTGTTTGTGACCCCTCCAATCTTTTCTGGGAACTTACTTAGTAAAGTATTATTCACGCGATACTATTTCTATATATGTTATAGATCTGTGAAGCGGTAATAACTGAATAGATCACGGTGAATAAAATGACAGTAAAGTACGAGATTGAGAGGTTTAAGTGGAGCAATTTCTCACTATGAAAAATGAGAATCAAGACAATATTAAGGAAAGACAATTGCTTGATAGCAATTAGGGATCGACCTGCAGAGATCACTAATAATACAAAATAGAATGAGATGGATAGCAATGCCATTGGTAACATACATTTAGCATTAACTGATGAAGTATTATCAAGTGTGGCAGAGAAAAAAAATAACTAAGGAGATATGAGATACTCTAACAAAGTTATACGAGCCCAAGTCTTTATACAATAAGATTTTTTTTAAAGTGGAGACTTTACACCCTCGAATGGTATAAACCACGTCAATAACTAATCACTTCAACACAATAGAAACTCTATTTTCACAACTCACTACGTTGGGTTAACAAGTAAAGGAAAATGAATGTGTAGAGCTTCTATTTTAAAGTCTTCCTAATTTGTATGATCAACTCATTATCAACTTGACCAATAATATCCTCTTAGACTATTTAGGCTTCTATGATGTTGCAGCTGCTATCTTGGAAGAAAAAAATAGGCATGAAAAATAAAGAAGACAGAAATCATTAGCAGAGGTGTTATTGAAGTCAAGAGAAAGATCAACGAAATGTGGCTTTAATGGGAGTCAAAAGCATGAAAGGTCCAAATCAAGAAGTAAGGAGACTGTGAAATGCTACAATTGCGGCAAAAAAAGGCACTTGAAAAAGGATTGTTGGTTTAAAAAGGGTATAGAGAACATTGTAAAGTCATCAAAACATTAAGTATATGTTGCAAGCACCTTAGAAGATGGATAGGTTTTATATAGTGAAATAGCGATAGTCTCTACAAATAGAAAAAAGCTTACTGAGGTTTGCTTAATGGATTTAGGAGCAACATGACATATGACTCCTAATCAAGATTAGTTTCATACATATGAACCCATCTTTTAAGGCTCAAGATTCATGGGTAATGATTATGCTTTAGAGATTGCCGGTATTGGCACCATCAAATTTAAGATGTATGATGACTCAAGTCGTACTATTTCGGGAGTGCGATATGTGAAAAGCTTAAAGAAGAATATTTTATCCGTGGGATAATTTAATAGTGTTAGCTGTAAGATTCAAATAGGCAAGGGAATTATGAAAATTATCAAAGGAGCGTTGGTGGTTTTAAAGGTAAGAAAGATAGTTACAAACTTGTTTGCATTAATAGGAGAAGCACATCAAGAGGTAGAGGCGTCAATGACATCAGCTAGTCATGCAGAAGAAAAGATGATGATGTGGCATAAAAAATTAGGCCACGTTTCAGAAAAGGGTTTGAAAATTCTCTCTCATAAGAAGTTATTCCCTAGGCTTACAAATATTACTTTACCCTTTTGTAAGTACTGTGTTACAAGTAAACAACACAAGTTGAAGTTTGACACATCAACAACTAAGAACAAATGCATCTTAGACCTGATTCACTCTGATGTTTGGCAAGCACCGGTTGTATCATTGGGAGGAGCAAGATACTTTGTATCATTTATAGATAACTTCTCTAGGAGATGTTGGGTATATCCAATTAGAAGGCAGATGTGCTTGCAGGATTTAAAACTTTCAAAGCGCGGCTAGAACTTAAATATGAAAAGAAGATCAAGTGTTTGAGGACTGACAATAAAGGAGAATATACCAATGATGAATTTGATAACTTTTGTCAACATGAATGTATTAAAAGACAGTTCATAACGACATACACTCCATAACAAAATGGAGTGGCAGAGTGGATAAACAGAACTCTATTAGAAAGAACAAGAGTAATGTTAAAGGCTGCAAGTCTAGAAAAGTTATTTTGGTTAGAAGCAGTCAATACCGCTTGCTATATGATAAATTGATCTCCTTCAACTACAATTAAGTTGAAGACACCAATGGAGATATGGACTGGAAAGCCAGTTGATTATTATCAATTGCATATATTTGGAAGTCTTGTATATGTGATGTACAATACTTAACAAGTCAACAAGCTGGATTTAAAATCCAGAAAATATGTATTTTTAGGATATACTGATGGAGTGATCGGGGTATCGCTTGTGGGATCCTATTGCCCACAAGATAGTCATCAACAGAGATGTCATATTTGCAGAAGATAAAATGCAAATAAAAAAACATAATAGCATTTTAAAGGAGAGTACAATAGTCTAGATGAAAAATACTGAAAATCATACTTTTTCTAAAGCTATATTAGAGTATAAAGAACAAGAACAAATAGAGTCTGAAACTCCTGAAGTTAGACGGTGAACTCGTGAAGGAAGACCATCGGCTTGGCACTCAGAATATGTGACTGAGAGCAACATTGCATACTGTCTTCTAATAGAGGATGAAGAGCCATTAATGTTTCATGAGCTATTAAAAGCGTAGATGTATCTATATGGATGATAGCAATGCAAGAGGAGATTGAAGCTCTACACAAGAATAACACTTGGGATCTTGTTCCACCACCACAAAAAAGAAAGATCATTGACAACAAATAGGTTTATAAGATAAAGTATGATGTCAATGATTAAGTGGAGTGATATCGTACAAGATTGGTGGGGAAAGGATATGCTAAAAAAAAAGGAATAGACTTCAATGAGATATTTTTTCCGGTGGTATGACTTGCTACAATCAGAGTAATATTAGCAATATGTGTTATATTTGATCTTCACTTAGAGCAGTTAGATGTGAAAACTGCTTTTCTTCATAGAAAACTTGAAGAAGAAATTTATATGCTCCAACTAGAGAGTTTTGCTTAGATAGACAAGGAGAACTTGGTTTGCAAGTTGAATAAATCTCTATATGGTCTTAAACATGTACCGAGGTGTTGGTACAAGAGATTTAATTCCTTTATAATTAGCCTTGAGTACAACAGACTTAGTTCAGACCATAGTATGTATTACAAGAGGTTTAAAGAAGATGATGATTTCATCATTCTATTGTTGCACTGTATGACATGTTAGTAATAAACCCAAACAAAGATCAAATCTAAGAATTAAAGGCACAGTTGGCAAGGGAGTTTGATATAAAGGACTTGGGACCGGTAAACAAGATTTTAGGGATGCAAATTCACCAAAACAGAAGTAAGAGGAAGATTTGGCTTTCTTGGAATAATTATTTGAAAAAGATCTTGCGACTCTTCAACAAGCAAGATTGTAGGCCAATTTCCACCCCATTTTCTATTAACTTTAAATTATCCTCAAATATGTCTCTTAGCAATGAAGCAGAGAGGATGTAGATGTCTCGAGTACCGTATGTATCAATAGTGAGAAGTTTAATATTTACCATGATATGTACAAGACCAAACATTACACAAGTAGTGGAAGCAATTAGTTGATACATGGCAAATCCTGGTAATGAGCATTGAAATACTATTAAGAGGATCTTAAGATACATTAAGGATACCTCATATGTCGTATTATATTATGAAGGATCAAAATTTACTATTAGAGGTTATGTTAATTTAGATTTTACTGGTAACCTTAATAAAAAAAAAAAAACCACTATAGGTTATGTGTTCATAATTACAGGAGGAGCTGTGAGCTAGGTTTCTAAATTTCAGACTATTGTAGTGTTATCCACAACATAAGCTGAGTATATGGCAACTGCATAAGCTTATAAAGAAGTAATATATATGAACTTATAGAGGAGTTCGAGTACAAATAAAAGAAGATTCTTTTGTATATTGTGATAGTCAGAGTGTCTTGCATATTACAAGGAATCCAACATTGCATTCAAGATCAAAACACATAGATGTTTAGTATCAATTTTTTCGCGAAGTGATGGAAGATGAAAATGTGGATTTTTAGAAGGTTCACACAAAGAAAAACTCAGTAGATGCTTTGACCAAACTAGTCAATACTGATAAGTATATATGGTGCAGATCCTCTTATGGCCTAGCAGAAACGTGAACAACATGAAGATAGTAAGTATAGAAAGGATAGAAGAATCACAAATGATCAGGTGTGAAGACTTGATTAAATCATCAAAGTCTTCAAGTGGAAAAATGCAAAGCCACTTAATTAAATCCACCTAATTGGTGGAAGATAGTTGTTAGACAAAAATAAGTGGGAGATGAGTTGGTATAATTGGTGGAGTATGAGTGGAGATGAGTTATTGGCACAATTATTAGAGTAATTTGTGCTATGATCTATGGTCTTTGTCCCCTCACTCTTGTTTATAAATAGGTTATACATCCAAATATTAAATATACACCATCAGAGAGAAACAAGAGAGAAGCAGAGGAGAGTGAGAGAGGGAAAGTAATCCCATAAAATTATGAGATATTTGTAAGGAAGGTAAGTGATGTGTTTTCTCCTAATAATAGAGAGATTTCAGTAGTTCTTTTATTAGTAGAGACATGTTGTAATTCTCGTATTACTTAATAAAATTCTATACTTGCCTGTGAATATAACTAAAATAGAATAAATCACTCAAATTTTTATGTATTTTATTTTTTATTTTATCATATCTTTTATTTTATTAAATTTATATACTAGTATCCTAACACTAGTGTGAGATTGAGATAGTTCTTTGTGATTAAAGTGTTATTTCTGACCAACAGGCCCATATACATTGATAGCCAAAAGAAGTACAGCCATCTCCACGGGGCAGGTTTGAATTTCTCATCCTTTCTTAGAATCTTTACACCTTCTGTATCTTACCTATAACATCTATTCTACTGTTTAGTTATGATTGGCGGCTTGGTGCCTTTATACGATATTGAATTCCCTGGCAGTGCATATCATCCATCCTTCTGTTTATACCATTTGTTCAGTAGATGGTGACTAAACAATTCTGTGGTAACAAGTCCAAGCTGGTGATGTTGTCACGTAGCTAGCTAGTGGTGCCACTTGAAAAGCAATTGCTTCGGTAAATGGTCACACTAGGGCACGTCATCTTGTCTCCCAGCTATGCTGTTAAAGGCACTTTCAAGGTATCACTGCCTT
Organism: Populus euphratica; assembly: GCF_000495115.2. NCBI lineage: Eukaryota > Viridiplantae > Streptophyta > Magnoliopsida > Malpighiales > Salicaceae > Populus > Populus euphratica. Next base: position 10,136 of record NW_011501562.1, read on the forward strand.
CAGCATCTTCTGAAAGTAAACGTTGGCATCTGAATTAAGGATAGAAATAGAACAACCTGGATTGCTGGAAAGGATTTTGTATGCTTGAGCTGATTTCTTGTTTAACTGATTATTTGTAATGAGTCTCCTGAAGAAATACTAGAGGTTTTATATATTCTTCCTGTTAATTTGCTACTTGATTATGCACTCTTCATTTCTGAGATTGTCACTCTGCTTCTACATAGTTTCAACAATGATTGAAAGTTTTGGTGGGCTATATATCAGCTGGGTTTATTCGAGGATTTGTCATAATAGATGGAATAATGGTAATCAGTGCCTACAATGTCCAAGATCAGCAACATATTTGCTCCTGTGTTGAAAATAATGTAACACCATCATTAATCACTGTCACTCTTCCTCCATGATCAAGGTACCATGGGACCTACTGCTTGCCGCCCATAAACAATTCTGAATTGGAAGTTGAAGGAACCCTTCAGGACCATATCTCAAAGATGCCTGCCATTATTTACCTATGGATATCAATGTCAATAGCACTGTTCACACCTGTTAGGTGAGTGCGGAGAGCTAATGATCTTCCGTATCTGGGTTTGTCTGATACTTGAATTCTGTCATTTGCAGTCTCTTGCCTCGACATGTTACATCAGTAATACCTTTTTCATTGAAATATGATTTAAAGCATGGCTTGTCTTTTTGTGTTTGTTTCTTACTGTTTCCAATGTAATCTATATCAGCTTGGAGCTGTGGACCCAATTGTGAATTCTATTATCACCACTCGTTGCCTCTTTCATACTTCAGGATTTCATGTGGAAACATAGGGCCTTTCAATCAAAGACACTAAGAACATACCAGCGTAGGCTAATTTCATGTCCTTTTATCATGGCCATTCTAGGAACCTTGGAGCAACTCCTTCCAATAGAGGATCTTGTGAAGATTCCCTTCTTTTGGATGCTATAAATTTTCCCTGCAAGTACATTCATAGCGTGGTCTCTGGCAGATGCCAGTCCAGTACATCAGAGGGCCTTGTTTGGTGGTTAGGACTTCGCATCCAAAATCATCTTTTCAGGAAATTTCTAATTATGGAACACAAATTTTAGCAGATGATATCATTCATCTTGTAATTAACAGCATCAAAATCTTGTTCTTTGCTATCTAGCTGGTGAAATGCTTGATTTCTACAGGCACAAATATGATGCATCAAAAAACTATGCTGCCCACTTTTTTTATGGTGATCAAAGGAAATATCTCATCATGTTCTTTCAGTGTCCATCCAAAAATCATTTTATGTTTTTCCTTTCCATGGATCAATTCTATACATTTTATGTTCTTTCACTTCTATTGTGGTTTTCCCTCTGTTTGATCTCTTTGGAGTTGGGGGAGGTACATAAATGTAGTGACACTATGTAGTTCACCCAGTGTATTGCAATTAGGAGTCTTCCTTCGAAAACCAATTACACTTTAATTGAGAATTAACAACTCATTGATGACACAAAAGCATACTTTGGTAACAAATTGGACTTGCACTAATTTTTTCAAGGTAATTTCTGAAAATTGAATAAAAATAGAAAGAACGAAACCCTGCACTTCCAAAGAAACAAAGAAGTAGAAAGAAAATAAAAGTAAACACTAGGAAAACAGAATCAAAATGAACTATATCACCTTTCAGGAAATAGAATTTCTCCACCTTCTAGTTGTCTTCCTAGTATGTTCTCCAGGAACTGTAGCAAACTGAGGATCGATATCATGGCTTTCCAAAGTTGTCATCTTGGTGAATTTGCTTAGTTTCTTCCACCCCGTGGTCCATGCTGACGCCTGTTTCTTATTTGTCAATTTATCAAACTGTCTCTGCAAAATGTCCATATCATTTTGGAGCTCATGATATTTAGCCTTGATGGTTTCGAGTTCAAACTTGAGTGAGTTAATGTCCTTCTTGGCTGCTGCCCATCCTTCCTGGAATGATTGTGGCGTCCCTTCAAGTAGAGATTTTCGGTTTGATATCATAGGTTGGTACTGAGTTTCACCAGTTTCTTTCAGGGAATTGTTTGCTAATGCATTGCTTATTTTTACCTGTTCAGAAAAGAGTACTTGGACTACAACTCTAAGTGGTAGTCTTTCATTTTGAGCGGCATGCATACAGGCATCAATTGACAGTTTTTGACAGTCCATCACACGACAGAGGCGCTTCCTTTCATGCTCAGACAGTGTTGGGTGAGCCTGTTGAGTAATAACAATACAGAAACTGCTTAACATGTGGGCATTCATTCTGATAATATTTCTGAAGTATAGAATACTTGAACATCCTCAAAATGATTTCCAGACTATCTACAATTTCATTTCTTTCCTTGCAAGCTTTCTTCGAGCAACTAGGCTTCCATTTCTACTCATTCCTAATCGCATTTTAGTTTCTTAATTAGAAACAGCTTACTATTTGCTCCTTCAAGATTATATATACATTTTTGACGTTGTTACTCCTTTCACTATCCTGATGAGCTATCTCTAATAATGATGGAAAGAAATGTCTGCCTGTGGTCATGGTTTTACAAGGGGGGGCACTATATATGATGATATGTCTTTTTTCTTTTTGACCCGCAGGTATGAATTTTTCAGATTTATAATTTATTTCCAATTATCATATCCTCTATGTCTGCATTTATGCATTGACATGCCTACTTATCAACAGGTGCACAACCTGGTTCTGTGTCTAGAACTCTGGTAAGCACTCTCTATTTCAAGTTATTATACTTTAAATGTTACAGCGTAAGGTTTAGAACTAGTACATAGGCTCAAATTTGTATGCAGCTTCATTCTTGCAGAGTGATAAAAATAAATGCTGTGAATAATAAAAAGAGAGTGGATGGAATTACCTTAAGATAGGAATCAACTGCTCTATATAGTCCATCGTCACAGGTCCTTGCAGAATCAGGCAAAGCTTCTGCCAGCACCTGGAATTTTGTTAGCGAAAGGTTTCTATCTCTGGACACCTCTGTAAGATAACTGTCAACAAGCCTTGCTACTCTGATCTTGGCACTTGGATTGGCACACCTTGGAGCTCCGTCGTACATATGTTTGTCAGAAAATGATTGTGTGGTGGGACTTGAACTTTCTATCTGCTCTTGAACCAGAAAATGCTCGAGAAGTCTCTGAACCAGATCCACATCATACGAAGTTTCATTTTTATTGTAAGAGGGAATTAGAAGATCTGCCAATGTAGCCTGTTCGAACTGCATTCCTACGCGCTTCTCCAATTCAGTTACCAGAGCAGGTGCCACTTTCAACATGTTTGCCATTCTCAGCAGGCGAAGAAGGAAGCTGCAAGAGACACTATCCTTCTGTGGCGGGATTATGCTGATTAGGCTCTCGATGATCATCCGTTGATCTTTGGCTTGAACTTTTGGTGTGTCATCTTTAGTTCCTGCCACAATCATATGGAGTCCACCTTTCCAACTACTGCAACCACTACTATTGCCTGCTTCATCTATAGAACCTCCCCCATCTTTAATCAAACCTGGAAGCCACTTTCCTGCATAATGCATTATAGCAGCTCCAATCAATTCAAACCTCATCCCCTTTACCTTGATTGCAGTAATGACTCTAACAAAGTGATCAATCCTAAGGATTGAAACATCTTCAAACCACCAATCAGGAGGAACTTGGGAGTATCTACTAGGAGTTGAATCCTTCATCTCATGCCATTTTGGACTAGGAACTTCAGGGGGTTTTCCTGTGTATGCCCACCTTATTCCTTTAGGATTTGCGCAAGCCTTCCAAGCGATGGACTCACTACATCTTCGAACAATCTGAAGATTCTCTGCCCATGGTGAGAGCTTCTCACAGCTTTTCAATACCACTATAGAATCTCTCCACGAGGATAGCACCACATAACTGAGAAATGCTTCGGTCTTGAAAATAAGATTGCCTTCTTCCAAGTCCTCTGTCATTTCAAGGTACTCTGCAGCACATCTTAGGCCAGAGATATTGGCAGCTGTTAGATCAACAGCTATGCCATAGCAGAATTTTGCTGCAAGCTCAAAGGCCTCTGGTCCACCCGGAAGATCATCCAATGCCACCTTGTTGAGGCCCAGGTCACGCGATTCATATATTAGTTTATTCATCTTTCCACTTCTTGAAAGCAATGGATACTTTCACGGCAAAAGAAATAACAAAGGAGGGTTAGTAAACACAATTCTTAAAAACTGTGTTAGTTGTTGAATTCTGAAATTTAAAAGCTTAGACGGAGTGAAATTCAAGTATCACGGGAGGAGAATAAGTACCTTATGCAAGTGGAAATTTACATCTCCAACCTGAACTAGAAAATCACTCGGAATATCAGTCGCAACATACCTGCATATTAATCGCATCTCATCTAAGTTTTCAGAAGTGCAAGTGCAAAACAAGCTAAATTATTGGCTGAAGAAGAACCGTTTCAAACTCTTATCCATGCTCAAACTTTTTCATGATACTATAGACATGACATAAAAAAGTAAAACAACCAACGAAAAGTTGAAGAATTTCACAGTTTATAGAGCATGAAACCTTACTAAAGTTACCATCTTTCACATACATACCACGAGTGATCTCTTAGCTCAAATCCATCATTCTTGACGCCATGCTTGCTCGAGGAAAGGATTCCATTTTCATAATCTCTACCAGTAACAGATTCACTCTCAGAGTCCCACATGATGATGATGATGCTGGGCCAAGAAAATCCAAGAAAGCCCGAGCAGGGATTTCTCAGCAAAAGGGCTCTTCTAAATCAGAGTTAAAGCAGAGAAAACGAGTAGGAAAAGCAAGCAAGACAACGAGTGAAGCACAGAGAGTTGATGAACAAGAAAAGGAGAAGAATCCCACATGGGGTGCTTGGGATTATCTTTTATATTACAGGCTGTGAAGTAATGGGCATGGATTTGAGCACTGTTTTCGGATCATTTTGAACGAGTCCTGTCTTGGATTTTCTTGGACACTTTTCTACCTAGCTGTGTGCATAAAAGACAGAGAGATTCAGCTTCTAATCTTTCATATCATGCTTTTTATGATTTATTTTCTCTTTGTGTTTTCTTTTTCAATCATAATTCTTTGCTACTATTTATTACACAATCCCAAAACAGACAATCATTCCAGTGTGGACAAGGGAGAATGAGAAGTTGATTTTTACGTATATTAATGGAGGCGGGACCATCACTCTTAATGATTTTGGCTCCTTCCCAATCGCCTGTAAACACCTCAACTCAAAGCCTTCACTTCCCCTATATTCAAAGCATATTTTTCAGCAAAAGTTGATTAGCAAGTGAATGGTTTCCCAGTTCAAGTTAATCACATAATTCATCGTTAATTCCAGTCAATTTAGATCAATTTTCCAAGTCAATTAGACTAAACACATGGGAAAATGCTTTTCTTTTCAACGAGTTGATAAAGCCCGTTACGTGGGTCTCTCATAATAGGAGTTCTCTCGCTATTTTTTAAACTATTTGTTTTTGCAGTGATAAAGTGATTTTAAAAACTTTTATATTTCTTCCATGTTTTAAATTATTTTTTAAATATTTTTAAATTATTTTGATATATTGATATCATAAATAAATTTTAAAAAATATTTTTATGTATTTTTAAATAAAAAACATTTATAAAAAATAAATTGTTTTACCTAAGATAATTTTTAAAATTTAATTATTTTTACTATTTAATTCTTCTTTGAGTTTTTTCCTATTAGATTTGACCATTCTTTTGATTATTTTTTTTACTTTGACAAATGTTTTCAAGTTATTTTTTTAAGTATCATTATTCAATATTAAGTTGGTTAATATTGAATTTCTTAAACGAGTTCAGATCTAGAATTTCATGAGTTATAAATCTAGAAAATTAATTTGGATTTAGAAAATTTGCTCAAATTTGCTTATTTTTTTTAAATTAATATTTTTTCAATTTTATTCTTCAATATTTATTTAATTGAAGATTGGACTTGAATTGATCATTTTTTTTAATGATTTAATATACAAAGAAGGTGAAATTTAAAATTTAAAATTTAAAATACATAAATTAAATCTAAATGAGGGAGTAAAATCAGTTTATCACAAGGAACAATCTCATTTCCCGAGTGGACAAGAGAGAAGGAAAGGCTAATTTTGAGGCAGCAAGAACAATATATTTGTGGGGAATGAACAAATAAATATGAGTGCCTAGACATGAACATATACAGGCATACAAAAGAGAGATCAGATTTCAATTTGCTGTGGCATAAATTGTAGGTCCATTTTTTCGATGTGTTTTTCTTGCTTTACTGCCAGCAAGAAATAAATAATAAGCATGTCCCCATCCATCTATTAGACTGGCTAGCTGGATTAATAACAAGTTTGTTTATTTATTTATTAATATATATGTTGATTGGTTTAGATATATTTCAATTAATTTTATAAATTTTAAAATTAATAATTATATAAATTTTTAATAATTTTAAAAGAATTTAAACTCGTAACTATTAAAAAGCAAACTCAAGTTCTATTTAATTGAGCTTGTCCTTTAAAATTAATATCGAGTGTGTTTGGTAATACAGTGAGAAATATTTTTTAATTAAAAAATATATTGAAAATATATTTTTTTAGATTTTATTATTAATAGTATTAATATTAAAAATATATTTAAAACAATAATATTATATTCTTTCAGGCAAAATATAATTTTAGAAATCAAGCTGAAAGACAATATGACTCCATATATTCTTCTTGTTTGATCCTGGCCCTACCTTCCCCTGTTTATTTTTCTCCTTTTTCTGTGAGTGTATGTTTATATGGACCTTTGTGTATCTTCTTTTCTATATTCTTTTTTTTTTCTAGTTTTACAGAATTTTTTTTTTCATATTGAATTATGGCCGCTTTTGCAGTTTGATCGAAAATAGGTATTTTACATGGAAATTAAGAGATTCAATATGAAGATTTAATTTAGTTTTAAATTTTAATATTAATGGAAGAACAAGAAACACGTTCCTTTCCTTTTCTTTCAACTATAAATGAACCTAAAGTGAATAATTTACTTTAGAGGAAATAAAGTTCTTTAAAGGCATAAAATCATAGCATTAAGATAAAAGAATATATTAACAATAAACAAAAAGAGAAGGGGGGTTTTATTGTTTGTCCTTGTAAAGTATTATTTATTAAAATATTTTTTTATGGCTTTGCTTTTTCTTTTTTCTTTTTTTAATTAATTTTTTTGTTTAATTTTATTTTTTAATATTATATTTTATTTTTTATTTAGTTATCATACTTTCATTATACGAATACTAAGTTTGACAAGTTAACTCAGTTGAATCAGATTTTTTTTTTAATTAGTTTTTTCTTCTAATTTCATCATTTAATATTGATTTGATTAAGAATTAAATTTTATGATTTTTTTTATTTATTTTTCATTAGATTATCCTAATTTTATAATATAAGAATAATGCTTAATAGATTAACTCGAGTTAACTCGGGTTGTTTTTTGTGTTTTTTATTTAATTATTTTTTTTTTAATTTGATCATTCAATATTTAGATTAGTAAGAAATTGAGCTTCATAATCTATTTTAATTTTTTTTTATGAAAAACTCTCCTTTTTAAGATTAAGGTCACGAGTTTTGGCATTTTAACCGTGGTTAAATCAGATCATTTTTTTTTCTAAGAGGCTATTTTGGTCTTATTAACTAGGTCACGAGTCCTTCAATATTGGACTTTCTTTTTATTGGGATGTTCTTGTTTTATGATTTGGATCGTAGGTTAATGTAATAGAATCATTTTTTTTCTTTTTATAATTGATTTTTTCCCTAAACTTATCAAATAATATTGTGTTTAATTGAGAATTAGGTTTTATTATTTGTTTTTCATTAAGGGTGAGCATTTCCGATTCGGTCCGGTTTTCACCCAAAAAACCAAACCCATTTATTTATTTATTTTTAAATCAAAACTGAAACTGAACTGAAACAAGTTCAAATCGACCAATTTTGGTTCGGTTCAGTTTAGTTAATTGAAAAGAATAATAAGAAAAAAACAATTCCATTTTGGCCAGACATATCAAGGAAGTTTTTTGAAATTGAAAATAAAAAAGCTAAAAAGAACAAGACTCAAAAGAAAATTTGAGAAAAATAATTCTCACAATATCCATTACAGTGATCACAAAATGAGCATACTATGACAAATCAATAACCTTGTAAATAAATATAGGAAATGAATACATGGTAAATCTACAAAAATTATAAAAAAAGTAAAAAGGACAACAAAATTAAGAGATAAAGGTTGAACAGAGGGGGGGCTCTAGAGTTGCTATTTGATTGTTTAATCCATGGGTTTAATAGGCTATACTTAAAGAAAAGATCAAAAAGATTAAGGGATAAGAAATAAGCATGGTTCGTTCACCGGATCTACTTTAAGGGAGGAAGAAGGGTTATGCTTAAAGTCTTAAATAAAAATTGAGGGATGAAGATTAATGAGGGGCTGTGTTAAGAGATGGAGATTGAGAAACATGAGCGAGAAAAGTTGAGAGTTAAGAGATGAAGATAGGGGGGTTGTGTTGAGAGACAAAGATAGAAAAACATGGTAGAGAAAGGTTTAGAGTGAAGATAAGGGTGGGGGATTTATTGAGAGATAAAGACTGTGAAACTTAGGTGGCGGCTAGGGTTTAGAAAGTAGATAGGAAAAGCTGGAAAGGTAGGTATTTATAGTATTATTGTTTTTTTTATCTGAATTGGTTCGGTTCGGTTTATTCTGTTTTAGCATTTTAAAACCAAAACTAAACCGAACCAAACTGACTTCTTTTTTAATTTTTCTAATCTGTTTTTTTTTACCATTTGGTTTTTTTTCAATTTTTTTTAGTTATTTCTGTTTTTCAGTTTTTTTTTGCTCATTTCTATTTTTCATTATATTATCATGGTCTCATAACTCAGTAAAAATGCTTAACAATTAACTCGAGTGAACTTGACTTATTTTTATGTTATTTTTTTATTTAAATTTTTATAATTTTCAACATTCAACATTAGATCCAACATGGACGATGAGAATCGAACTTTATAATTTGTTTTGACTTTCCCTCTATAGAGTTATTTTAGTTTCAAAACCAAAGTAAAAGATTTGACAAATTAACTTGGGTTAAATTAGGTCAATTTTTTTATATAAAGTTATCTTAGTTTGATGACCTAGGTCATGGGTTTAATGGATTGACTTAAATTGTTTTTTTTATGTTTTTTTAATTGATTTTTTTAATTTAATCCTTCAATATTAGATTAAATAGAGATTGAAATTTATAATTTATTTTGATTTTTTTTTCATAGAGTTATCTCAGTTTTATTTTTTAATTATTTTTTTTAAATTTCATCATTAAATATTGGGTTAATTAGGAATTAAATTTAATAATTTATTTTGATTTTCTTTGTATAAAATTATTATAGTCTCATACCCGGGTTATGAATTTTACATTTTAATCCGAATTGTCCAAAATCAATTTAGTATTATTATTTTAACATTAATTAAAGATATTATCTTAAAATTTTATTTAGTCATAATTTATTTTCACGGGTTATATGAATTGTTTGTTATATGAATTGTTTTCTAATCAATAAAATTAATTAGGTTATATTCAGTAAATTCTCACATTATTTAAATTTTTTTAAAAAAAATAATTTGATTTGTAACATAGTGCGGATGAATCATATTCTAAATCCGAAAACTACTCTCACATGTGTAATTATATGTTAGTTTCTTTTTCAGAATAATAATGTTGAGCCGTAAAGTTTTTATATGGTATAGATGTGACACATTCACTTCTTCTGTCACTTTAGACTTGAGCATTTGTGGATCCCACACAAGTTACATTAGGCAAACCTCATATATATTATTTTTAAAATGATTTTTTGTGCATTCAGAAATACTCTCTAAATATTTTATGAACTTGCCCATTGTCTAAACAAATCGTTGCTAAAACGATTTTTTGTTTTTGTATAAATTTTCATTTTTTTTCATTGGATTAATGAGGTGTGTGGGATTAATTAATCTTAAATAAAATTATTTTTTATGCCTTACCAGCTTAAAATCTTAAATTGAGATTATTATTATAATTTTATGTTGTCTTACTATATTATTGCTAAAATGAATTTTTGTTTCCATATAAATTTTCAGATTTTTATTTGGATTAATTAAACTTATCCTTTTGGTCTTACATGCATTGTGTAATGAAAAACTCAAAGTGAGGCTAATGTGTTTAAAATAGGATATGAAAAACAAATTGGGAAAAATTATAATGTTTAATTTTTAAATAATTTAATATTAAATAATAAAATTTAAAAAATTGAGTTGTTAGAAATTAAAATTTTTATATATATATATATGTATATTTAATTAAAAAAATAAATCAGGTTAACTTGTCAAACCTGCATAGAAAAAAAAAATAACAAATCTCATTTTAAAAATATATTTAATTAAAAAATAAAAAATAAATATAATCAATTCCAATTAACTTTCAAAATATACTATTTGAATTATAAAATGAAAATAAATTTATAAAACATAAAAAAATTACAGATATTAATTTTTATAAGGATTGGTACAAACAAAAAATAACATCATAAAAAAAAACTATTTTAATTAATGGTGTTTTAAGAGTTTAGTTACAATAATTAAGATACACTCTTTAGTTTCTTAATTAAAAGATAATGGTGTTTTATTTTATT
>NW_011501562.1:22637-39012 GCF_000495115.2 Populus euphratica
AAAAAACTCTTGGTTTTTATCCATTTAGGTTTTGAATTGAATTTAGCAAAGTTGTCAATCGAGTCCCACCGAATTAATATTTGTTCAATTCAATTAAAAATTCTATTTAAATTAAATTTTATATTTTATATTTTTCAAGTGTTTTTTTATTTACATGGATGTCCGGGCAGCTTACGTGTACCATAACTAATCTCATGATCCACTGAACATCTTGCAAACCCAGTAAACATGCAAACTTTTTAATGTTGTACAATAAAACTTGAATCCAAATAAATAAAAAAAAACAATAACCTTTCACCATTGAGCACCTCAAATGCAATTTTTCAAGTTGATGGATGGAGTTTGGCCGGACCAGCTTCATAATTATAGTTGAAATACAGGGCAGCTAGGGTTCAATTCCATTCTTTCCCCCCACATGCATGTCCCCATCAGTCGTTGGAATTATTTTTTTTTTCTAATTACACAAAGAAAAAGAGCACTCGAACAATTAATTCCATTATCCGAGTGTGGTGTTGAAGTCCCACTTGCACAGTACTTTGGTGGAACGGTTTGCAGTTTTGGGCGGCAAAGTTTTTGTTTCATAAAGTGGTGTTCGATGAGGCGACAAGATTGAAAGACGATGTGACTATATATATATATATATATATATATATAGATATGTCTCTGCCAAAGGATGGGCAATCATTTTCTACATGCACTCCACGTATTAGCATTATCTATTAATAATATATTAAAAGAATTTAATGTTTTATTATTATTATTATTATTTATCAAGGTATAAATTATTATAAATTGATGATGTGATTGTTTTTGTAAAAAAAAAAAAACTTATTAAGCATGCAATTAAGAATAAAATTAATTTTTTATAGGATATATTTGATATTACAAAAATAAGTAAGGATAAAATAATTAGTTTATATTTTTTTATTATAAAATTTTAACTTTTAGATTGGATGCTTTTTTTATTTTTATTTTTAAATAAACAGTGAAGATACATCCATAGGAAATATCCTAGAAAGAGGGAAAATATATGTTTGTATTGAGAAACTTCATTGTCCTTTTATTTTATTGAAACAGTTAAAATATAAAAATACCATTGTGTTTTAACAAAAATAAGACTGCATGTAGAAGTGTTTTTATTGTTTCTGTGTGGCTATCCCACCTAAGCATCTTAGCTCAACAGCAAGTGTTGGAGCGTGACAATATTGCCAGACCCTAGATATCAGAGCATGACATGACTATCAAGTCTCCGGTGTTGAGGAAAAGCATAGCTGTTAAATCTCTGGCATTGATAAGAATGATAAGAATATGATAAGAATGCCAAATCCAAGTAATTTAGATCTAGCACGGCTGAATTCCAAGAGCTGGATTTAACAGAGATATTAGATCCTTGGACCTGGAAATAAATGTTATATCCAAGAAACATAAGCCTTATTATTGTTGTTAATCTTATTAGTAATAAAGTTTTTAAAAAATATTATTAGTATTAAAGAAATATTATAGATTTGATTTTAAAAGGTAAAATTATAAAAACTTGTATTAGTCATATTTAATATTAATAATTTTTTTTAAAAAAAATTATATTGACCGTTGTGCAATATACTAGTGTAGAATTACCATGTTCAGTAGTCCAGTCCAGTTGAAGCACCAAAAGCTACCCGGCTGCAGGGATTTCGAGAGAAGGGTTCAAATATGGACAAAGCCCAACCAAATATATATTGGCCCACTGTACTTAGAGCTGGGTCCATTCTTGGATTGAAAGGTTTCACTGTGAACTATTCTGGAGACATGGCCGATCGAAAACCATGCAGTTTTCCCTCAAATTACTCCCTGCATTGGCTTTGTAGTGCTCTCCAGTTGGTGTTGATGTGGAGGCACGGTAGCGGGAAGAGAAAAGCGTGGAGGGCTGATCAGTCGCAAGCCTAGGGCTGCGTGTAGCGGTTCTGTGTACGGAGGAGACAAAATTGTTTCAGTTCCAGCTTACGGTTCACAGATAAGATTGGTATTTGTGGTGGTTTTGCACGCAATGAGACAGAAGATAGACAAGGCTAATCAGTTTCGAGATGGAAAAGGAGAGACATTTTGCATAAGGATGTGGGACATCTTTATGGAGATTTTGTGTGGTATTTTTTTTTTAAAATTTATATTTTAATTTTATTATATGTTATCCAAACGAGTAGAAATTAGGTCTAATATAAATTATATGAATATATTTAAGTAGATAAGAGATGATTCATTATGTTAGATGAATTAAACAAAATATTTTATTTGTTATTAATTAGTATTGATTGTAAATATTTGTGTAAGATGAAATGAAATTTAAAAAGAATTGTAAGTCTTATCCAAATAATCAATGATTATGGTATAAAGAGCAAATATATTTTGAAAAGACAGACATATTTTCTACTATAATATCTATACCACAATATTATTGATAAAGATATAATAATTACATTAAAAAAGTCAAATTATTTATAACCTTTCTAATATTTAGAATATGTGGAAGATCATGATAGGTTATTAAACGTTGAACTTAATTTTTAAATATAAATCAATTAATTATTGAATTAATAATAAATTATTTTATTTTATTTTATTTTATTTTATTTAGAATTATGATTTATATTTGAGTTAACTTATCAGGAAACCAAATAAGTCATACACATAAAAAATATTGGTAAAAAACTAAATTAGAAAAATTAATCAAGTGTAACTTGATTGTAAATAAGTTTTAGAAATTGAAGACTAGAATATAATCTATATATGAAATTACAATTCTATACCTCGAAAAATCAAGGAGGGACTTGATTGAATGAACTTCTAAAATTATCCTAAAATAATATATATGATATTACTAAGGAAAGAATTAATATTTTATTATTTATTGAAATTTTCAGGTTTTTTTATAGATAAAATATTATGCCTTTTATTTTCTATATTATTGAACAAAGAGAAAAACTATTTAAGTTATAAAACACTTAAAAAACACAAAATAAAAAAGTTAATAAGGAAAAACATAACAGTTACACTTTTCTAAAAGAATTTAGGAGATTCTTTATTGATGATTAGTATAGATTATCGTTAAAAGAATATTTAATCTTTAGATAATATTTATATAAATCCTATATAATTTTAGATATTTATAAAGGGATTTTTAAGACTCCTAAAAAAAATTTAAAATTTTCATTTCCTATATATATGTGTGTGTTTATCAGGATCCTAGAGAAGAGGTCACAGTATTAATGAATTCAAGGGAATGAATGTTAAAAACTTAAAGCTTATTACAAATTAATTCTAAGGTAAAACTTGCTTCACTAGCTGCTTTGATATTGTTGTCCCATGAATACATGGAAAAGATGAAACCAAGAATTGCCTTAGAGGGGAACAGGTTGCTAGCTAGCCACAAGCACAGGCAGAAGTTGAAGCATTGGTTTTATTTGCTGCCTCCTCCAGCTTCCTTATTTTGACTTCATTGAGAACATCTCTAGCCCACTCAGAAAAGTAAGTTTCATTGAATCCAATCTTGCCATTCTTGTAAATTGACATGCACCGGCGGTCATCTTCGGCGTAGGGGCATTCATCGCCGTTAGGGTCCCGCCATGCGCCTTGGTGTCGCATCCCAGACCAGCTAGCAATCCAATGAAAAACATATTGTCCTACGCCAGCAAGTTTTAGCCATCCCTTGGGGAAGAACTCCATGACACTGCTGTTTTTGTCCATGAGAAACATGTTGGTTAATTGAGCACCATGAGGAGATACCAGAATATCTGTCAAGCTCATCACCTTCACCTGAGAATAATCACCGATTGTATTGGATTCATTATAGGCCAGTAATTTAATTAAAGTATATTTGGTTAGCAGATGAACCTATCATGTCTGATATATAGCATATTTGTTTTTGTATTTTAAAATTATTTTTAAAGAAATTTGAAATCTCTTTTTAATGTTATTATATTATTGTAAAGTGTTCATATTAAAAATGATTTTTTTAACATTTTAAAAAACAATTGCTATCACAATATTCACATAATCAGCCACTTTATAAGCACAAAATATGTCTATGCAAACATCTTCAAATCAATAGTCCTGAGTGCTCTGCTATAACCCTTTTCCCCTTAAGGTTGTCAATGGCATTCTCTTAAGTGGGATGAGCACAGATCCCACTAACTAATTAATCTACTTAATGTGTTTTAGGCTCTTGCGAATGAAAGAGAGGAAATAAACATATAGAATTTCACTAACCTGCTCACAAAATGTTAGATTGTTGGAGTATGCCACCATCAACCTGCATCCATCTACCCTAGCGCACTCCTTTTCAAAGATTGCAATCACTGCGGATTCATTCGTGAATGATCTTGGACCAGTCCTCATGAACAAGGTCATGCCAATCACTGGCAAACCTTGCTTATTTACTTCATGAATACGGCCCTCCAAGCTTACATTACAATACATCCTAGCTCTGCATCTCATCAAATCGTAAGTCTCAGTCCTCCTGTCCCTTGACATGCCTCCTTCATTGTGCCTCATCACCACAGCCTTTTCAAAGCAAAGTGGTTGGCCATCGTTAACCTCTTCAAAGCTTTCAGTGTATGGGGCTCCGCCGAATGTGGCCCCTGTTAGGGTCCTCAGCCATGGACTCATTTCGAACCTTAGCTCACCCCAGTGGTACAGAATCCATCTACTAGGCGATTCGCACCCATTTCTTATATGCCAAGCAACAAATGGTACCATAGCTGATAACCCATGCCAAATGTTGTCGTAGTTATAATGGTTATACGATACAAAAGTTAGGCCTTTCAGAAGTGTGGCATTGAAAGGCAAGGCTTCTGGCCATGCAAGTGCATAGGAATTCCGAGAACCATCATGTGTCTCCTTTCCTTTCAAGCAAAGTAGCCTACGTTTTGATGATTTTGAAGGAAACTGCTGATATTGCACCTCACCCTCTTCACGAGTATCATACATAGAGCTCATGAACCACGTGTGACCTTGAAGAGCTTTATCCGCATAACGCAAGTCCTTAAGTGGGAGAAATGTAACCGACTGCCGCAGTTTATCGGCCATGGATTCATGTTCTCTAGTGCAATTAGTGACTCTTTCCCATTTGTGCACGAAAGACCATGGAGGTGAAGATGTCTTCCGGGCATGGAGGGACTGGATGTGGTAGAGAGTGAAGAGAGAAACACAAAGGGTTAGAAGGAAGATAGAGAGCTTAGGGGAGTATAAACAAAAAACTGACATGGTCGTGCGTTTTTTAGGAAATGAAGGTTTTTTGAGAGTGGGATTTGCGGGTCTGCTTAGTTCTACAATTGATTTAGCCATGAATGTATTGGGACTCTCTCTCTCTCTCTATCTCGAAAGTGAGAAATCGTGACAAGGAGATTAGATCATCAGATCCCCATATCATGCATAAATTCTCTAGCATAGAAACTATAGAGTTGAGTCGACAAGAAGCTCTCCCAATTGCAGATTAAAAAGGAATCGAATGGAAACAAGATAATCAAAAGAAGAAAACAAAACAAAAGATTAAAAAAGGGACAGGATAGACTCAATCATGTGAATGTAAGTCTGCAACTTGCATAGCTTTAGAAAAAGTGAAGTAACTTGCATAACTTGTATATGCAGTTTCTGCACATATCCTCAACTAGTCCCAACTTATAAGAATTAAGAAGGATACTGTCCATGGTAAATATAACATTTTCGTTCAATTGGTTATCTGTTTGCGTTGAAACACATGGTATTTGACTTCAAAGTCTAATTTCATGGATAAGTATCAACCATGCAATATTTTATTGTTTTCTTGACTTCTAAAAGCGGATTTTGCCAGTACAAAAGCCCACGCAATTATGATTGCTACAATTACTTTATTCATTGGTTATTTCGGTGTTTTTTTTTTCTTTGTTAAGAAACAGATGTAAAGTGCTCTTTTTTATGCAATTCAGTTACATATAATAAAGAAGTTTCAGCCAAGGTCATGGTAACTTGAAAGTCATGGAAGAACAAATACAAGCAATTGATGGGGTGAGAGAGAAAGACGTGCAGAATGAGAAAATAATAGGTACTAGCAAAAACTGATACCTGAAGTTCCTTCTAATGATTTCCGTGTTTAATGTTCTTTCAAGGTGATACAATATTGCACTGGGACCCCCCACCCACCACTTTTTGGAGTCCTACTCAAAATCAAGTACTAGATCCCAAGAATTCCACCCAAAAAAGTACAAGTAGTTAAAGAACCAAGATCAATCCAGACAAAGACAAGTGGTTCTGCAACTCGAAATCGCACACAGCTTTCATGTTAGGCTTTATTTGTTGAAAAAATTAACATTGATCTGAAACTTCAGGGAAACTTAACAAGTAAGAAATGCTATTTACACAGGAAGCTTAGAAGCCACATTTTCCTAGCATTCCAGGTCAGACTAGATACGGAGAGGAGTCAAAACAGGAGCTCGTCGATAAAATACCACTTTCTTACAGATAAGGAAAAGAAATGAGCTACCACTTCCTTTCACCTGAAAGGTTGTTTTATTGTTGCGTTCTTTAGTTCCTTCTCTAAGTTGCAAGAAATCTCCAGCCACAATTGTCTTCGAAATCCAGTTACAACTAACAATGGCAATGCCTGGCAGCTGAGTCAGCAATTTTACACTGGAGGGTCAAAATGCTGTACAGAGGTTGTTAATCTTAATGTTAGAGGAACACTCTTGCTGGATAGGGCTTGTAGGCCAACACAACCTGCTTCTCTTTGGCTCAGATATTCTCACTCGTGATATTGCCGCTGTGAGAGCATCAATCAATCCACAGTCGTGCTCTTCCAACCTTGACCTTGAACCATCAGACGATAAAAGTGGGCTACAGTAATCACTGAGAAAGCCATTGGCTGTTATCTTGGATCGATCCGACTCCAATTCAGTTGGGAGAGTTAGTTGTTGAGAAGTCAGTGTTACATGGTCTTGAAACTTTGATCTTGGGGCAAGTTCCTTTTGTGCTGGTTCTGTATAGAACACGATCCATGGATGTCCTGCAAAATCATGCATTCAATCATGCACACTCATACTGTAATAAAATTACACATGGAGATAGAGCACTTGGATTTCATTCAGTCTTGAAACAAATAAAAGCTGAAGGAGCATCAAATAGTTGGATGATAGCAAATTAATGACATGAGAATTGCTCCATTTGGAAGTTGAATTAAGATTTATGAAATACAGCACAGGTCCAAATCAAACTAGTAGCGAGGCAGTTGTTCTTTACATATGTCCATGTCATAATATTGTGCACGCACATATTCAGACATCGTCATATTGCATGACTATCAAAATAAATGAATGCCTGGAAATATCATCAGAAACATGTCACCATCCAGGTTGAACTCAGACTTGCAGGCATTGATGCAACTGGACAAGATAATTGAGGAAATTTGATTAATTACACCAAGGTCCTAAAAATTGGTCATGTACTGAAGGAGGAAAACAACAAAAACCAACATTTTTGGTCTAAATAGCAGCAAAAAAGGCTTCAAACCCATAACATGGCCTGACAGTTCTCCTCTTCTGATAAACCCCATATCTTATATAATAATACAGTGCACCCAATTTATCTCAACTCTTGGCTTTTGGTTCCACCACAGCTGGTAAATCAGCTTAACTTAATGCTCTCTTAATTTTGATGATCTGATTCCTAGTTTTATCCTCTTAAGCACTAAAACTAGACTGGCCTATAAAAGATTTAGAATTCAAACAGAGAAAAAAAAAACTGGGAGCATTTACTAGAAGGCAAATGGAACAGATGGTAAATGGTGAGATGCAGCTAGGCTATCTTCAAGGGAATTTGCTTCAAAAAAGTGAATATTCTTTCAACTGATAATGTTCTCTGAATCAAGTGTCATTCTTATAATTGAAGTTAGAGAGACAGGCCTAGAACCATTTCTTTAATCAAGTTTGCTAGAGTGGCGAAGAAGCTTACCAAGTATTTCATCAGCAGTTAGTCTTGCTGAAACATCCCTCGTCAACATATGAGCAATCAAATCCCGTGCAGGTTGAGATACTGACCCCCATAATTCACTTTTGAAGTCAAGGTTGACCTTCTTAATGGCCTCAAACACAGCTTCCAACGAATCACCTTGAAATGGAAGCACACCAACCAACAGAGCATGAAGCAGGACACCAGCACTCCAGATATCAACCTTTTCGGAATAATCACCGGCTAAAACTTCTGGGGCAACATAAGCAGGACTTCCAACTGCACCTCTGAGGCTCTGACCTGCAGGAAAGAAACACAAGTTTACTTATCAAAGCACATAACACATAATCAAGTCTGCAGAGAAACATAACAGCGGAAATGACACCAGTATTGAAGAAGTGAAGAATGCGGAAGATATTGGAAAACCTTTGTGCATAAAGTAAACAGTAAAAATAAAAGGAGTTTGAGAAATTAAAAAAAAAAAAGATCTGAAAGGTATAGAATACATACACTTGTATATCCGGGTATGTGTGAATGTGGTTGGATGTAGCGAAATACAACAGAAATATTAACAAAATCATTATTACCATTTGACATCCTCATAGCTAGACCAAAGTCAGCTAGCTTCATCTGCCCAGAGGTTGCAAGGAGGATATTTTCTGGCTTTATGTCCCGATGAACAACGCCCATGTCATGGCAATATTTGATAACTGAAACAATTTCCTTTAGTATATTTGCAGCTCTGTGCTCTGGATACTGCCTTTCCTTAGCCATCTTGTCCAGCAACCGTCCCTCGGGGCAGAGCTCCATCACAAGATAAAAAGATTCTAAATCCTCATACACTGCCTTCAATGTCACAACACCAGGATGACCTGAGAGGTGCTGCATAATTTCCACTTCCCGATGCACAAGTTCCTCTCCCTTGCGCAGCATTTTGCACGCAAACACTTCTCCAGTCACTTTACTTCTACACAGAACCACTGACCCAAACTTTCCTTGCCCAATATATGCACCCAAGTCATACTCTTCCTCAATTTTTTTCTTCCTGCCCAATTGAGTCGCTGCATCAATACAGCCAATTTTCCTCTTAAGACCCCTGCAAGATGGGTCTGCAGAGACACTCCTACAGGGTGGAACAGTGAAAACACCTTTAACTACACTTCTACTAGAACCTACAACTTCTTTATCCTCACCTTCCTTGTACTTCTTCCTCTGCCTTGAATAATCTCCCAATGAAAAGTGCGACAAAATAACTGTTAATGGAGGGAGGGACTTGCCAGATGAAGGCAAGATTTCTAGGCCCTTTCTCTTCCTCCTTAAGGACTCCATCAAGCTCTATCAAGCAATTCCAAAACACTCCAAAACCAAATGCAACCCAGAAGATTGCTGCATCTTTAAACTAATAAAACTGCTCCAACAGTTTAAAAAGGCAACCTAAAACTCTCTTCAGGTGAAATCAAAGCAATAGGAACTCTCCCACAAGACTGGATCTTTGCTTCCCACTGTGCATTTCCAGCAAATGGGTATCAATCAAAACACTCTTTTACTCTGCTTAATACTAAAAAATCTCAACCATGGTTCAAAAATCATTTCAAAACCACACCTTTTCTTTTTAAAAAAAAGTACTAAGCAAGGAAGTCTGGACATTTGAACACCAGATGCCTCTTGTTCGGCTTCCAATCCATATTCGTCATAGATTCACAGACTTCAGACACTGATTGACTTTGATTCATAACCAAAACCTGCAAACATTTCAATCATCCCAACATTAGAATGAGAGAGTTAAGCAAAACAAAAAAGGCCAATACTTGCTTAAGCAGTTTCACATAAAGGAATATACTGACAGATCCCATAATCAAATATGAACTTTTACTTCTTTAGTACCTACAGAACTACACTCTCCACTTCAACAAACCAAACACAAGTCACCAACACCACAACCAACATAAGAAAGTGTAAACAAAACTAAAAGCAAAGCTCACAAGACCCATCTTGTTTGCTTGAATGTTATTAAACCCACATTCTTTAGTATACCGGCGAACAAAGGAACTAAAAATGAAAAAAACAAAAAAACAGTTCACATGAAGCTGAGACATAAGCGGGTATGGCCTAGTTAATGCCATTCATTCTCTCTAACCCAAAAAAAGAAAAAGAAAATAAAAGAAACCCACTTTCCTTGTGTTCTTATTTTCCCAAGAAACAAACAGAAACCGCACAAAGAAGAATGCCAATGAAAGATGTGAAAGTAACACCATACCTTCATAGAGCAGAAAATGAGAAAAAGATTGGAACTTTATGGTTTTTAAGGAAGATTAAAGAAGGAAAGGGAAAGTTTCATTCTATTAGTAAACTATTTTGTTGATTATAAATGATATTTGGGAAAAAAATTTAGAGGGCCAGGAACCTTTATCAATGCCTTCATGATTTGAGTGCTGGCATGTTGCAAAAATTACTTATATGGTCCAGATACTTTCTATAATCATATGCCGTATAACACCCAAGTATTTCCTAAATTGTGTAATTATTATATTACCTCCAATTGAAAAAAAAAAACAAAAGGCGGAGAAGACCGCAATCATTTACGGCAATGGTCAATCGCAATCCGATCATTTCACCGGTCAAAAATACTATTAAACAAAACAAAAGAGTTTACGACAAAGAATTTAGAGACATTATTACACACACATGTTATTATTATTATATTATTATACTCCATACTTAAAAAAAAAAAATATCAGCCGTTTTGCACAGTGAAAAGGTGACTTTGCTTATTAGCAGGGAAAGTAGCATGTCTTGCATCCAGGGATATGACAGTGTTTTTTCATAGGATATATTATTGGTTATTATATAAAAGGAAGGGGCTGGATTTTCTTTTCGCATTTTCTTTACTTGTGATTACTTAATTGTTTTTAAAAGATTAAAACAAAAAAAAAATTGGATGAAGAGTCTTTTTAGTTTTTTATTTAATTTTTAAATAAGTTATGGTATTGTCATAACCCAATTCTGGGTTATTTTTTAAAATTTATTTTTTTTAAAATAAAAAAAAAAATAATAAAAGCTGACAATGTATAGAAAGCTGATCTAGAAAAACTGCAAAAATAAACAAAAATCAAGCTGCAATTTTTGGAGGTATTTCAAGGTCTAATTGTACCTTATTATGCCTAAAAATAGAAAAAAATACAAATTCAAAGGTCAAATTAAATGAGTATTAAACGAATTTGCATAAAAATTAAGTTCAATGATATAATTAATTTTTTAATGGGCCAATTTGATTTAATCATGGGCCAAATTGAATTTTAATTATGTTTAAGAATTAATTTAGGTCCAAATGAACGATTTAATTAAGTGTAAGGATTTAATTATACTTTAAATGGGTCAAATTAATTTTATTTGGGGCTTAATTGGTGAAAAAAATTAAGTTTGGGATTCTAATTTGGGCTTAATTGAGAAGATTGGAATTTTAAGAAACCAAATTTAATTTTTACCAAGTTAATTAAGTGAAATCAGGGGTCAAATTGAAGAAATTAAAAGTTTAATGGTCAATTAGGGGTGAAATTGCATAAATCCGAGACCAAGAACTATAATGAAAAAGGCGTAAATTTAGGGCTGAAGTTGAAGTTATGCCCAAAACGGCGTCGTTTTATGAGTTTAAAAAAAAAAAACGAGTTACTGGTCATTGTCTTCCCCGAAAAGCTGTCCGAGTAGCAGCTTTCCAGGCACATTTTCTGCATTGTTTGGCCACCAAATCCGACAACGTATTCACTAACAAGTCCACCTACAACTCCTTTAGTCTCGTGAATTGTCCGATCGGGTTTATAAGATTCAAAACGGCTTTGTTGGTCGGCCTAAAGTGGCCACCTCGGGCAACCTGCAGCCTTGGATTTGGCAAATTTGGCAATTCGAGTTGCACACTTTGAGTCAACGGCCTGAATTCTTCGAGTCGAATCAAGGGCTGAGAATTTTTTCCCGTTGAAGATGAGATTATCCTCTTTCCATCCCTATAAATAGGAGCAAATTTCATGCTTAGAGAGAGGAGAAAATCGAACCCAAAGTTGGTCGAAAATCAACTTTTCTGCCTATTTTTCCTGCAACCAGCCCTCTCTTTTTCTTTCTTCCTCTGTCGGCCTCCGCAGCTGCAGCCACTGGCCACGCCATCGTCCTCCACCAAACTGCCAGCTCTCCAATGCCAGGTAAGCCTCCCTGCTTAATTCTCTTCTTTGATCCCCCCTTCCCATCGTGGCTATTGCGTGCAAATTCTGCATGTAGCAGCTAATTAATTAGTTGTTAGGCCGGACCAATTACGACCCAGCCCGACCCAAACCAAAAATCTTGGGCCAACATCGGCCCACCCATTTTAGACCGATTTTGGCCCACTTTTCATGGGCTGAGCCCGACCCAATCAGCTGGGCCGACCTAGCCCACATGTTTTAATATTTAATTATATTATATTATATATAGATATATATATATATATAAAAACAAAACAATTTAAAAAAAAATCAAAAAATTAAAAATCATTTCAAAGAATTTTTTGTGATTTTCTTAATTATTTTTATACCAAGTTTGCTTAATATTGGGTTATATACTTACATTGTAAGATACAAGTCTAGTATTAAAATGTCTGGTTTTATTTGAAATATTCAAAAACTAAAAAAATTCAAAAAAAAGAAAACAATATTTATTTGCATACGGCCAAGTCCTAAATAATTTTCTATATTTCTTTCAAAAATAAAAAAATTACATCTTTCTCGAGATTTAAAAATCCAAAAAATAGATATCATAACTAGTTTATGATTATCCGTTAAGGTTTGACCAAAATATCAAAAACCTTTTTTTCGCTTTGTAACCTCTTTTTTAGGATTTAGATGCAGACTTTAATATTTATAGGGTGTAAAATTACACGATAAAATACACCCCCAGGTATTAAAGATACAAGGTGTAAATAAAAGCAATTTTAAAATTCAGACTTTAGAATGATTAGGATTTAACCCAAAGAGGTAGAGACTCCTTCACGAAAGGAGATTTACCTTGAACCTTAGAAAAGACCAACGAATAGAAACTCAACCTAGAAAAACAATCAAACAAATAATGAAGCTTACCTAAGGTAGGGTGCACTGGGGGTGATGCGTCTTCCCCTTACACAACCAGTCCCTTACTCAGACTCTCATAGACCATAGGTTCCTAGTGACCATAATACTAGGTGACGACTCCAAAGAACCAAGCAAAACACAAATAATAATAACAAAAAAATCACCGGCCGATGCCGCGTGGATTTTTTGACGTGCGACAACTATTACCTTTAAAAATTAAAAACATTTGTTTTTAACTTAAGGGCTCTTTTGTCATTAAGATATAGTTATTTGGTAGTTATCGGTGCAATGAACATAATATAATTAGATAAATAAAAAAATTAAATTGAAAAAATCAGATGAACATTATCATCTTGTCTTTGAACGAAGCGTGCAACGCCATTCAGTGGCTAAAATTATGTTTCCATGGTAGTTTTCAAAGCGTCTCAATGTCCTTTTCATGGATTAGTGACACGTGTAACACTATGGTGATTAATGTGGAGTGTGTGGCCTTTAGTTTGTTTTTTCATTTCTTCTACTCAATTTTTATGCTAGAATTAGAAGAGAGAAAAAAAATCAAATCAACCCCTAAAGTATGTTATACTTAAAATTTCATCTCAGTTCTCTTTATTACAATTTTTTTTAAATTTAGAATACTTTATAAAATTAAGGGTTTTTTTTCAATTTCATCCATGTTTTTTGCTGTTGTAATTTTTTCTAGAATAGTTTTATCAAATTAAGAATTATTTTTAGTTTTATTCTCCAACATTTAATTTTTTAAATGTTAAGCTCTTGGGTTGAGCCCGGGTCATGAATTTAATGAATTGTGAGTTTGAGAGTTTAACTTGGATTTACAAGGTTCATTCATGGATATTTGTGTTTTTTTTTTCATATTTCATTCTCTAACATTTTTTTTTACTCTCTTTCTATAGGATTTATCTTTCTTTTTAAAATAACAAGGGTTGCCTCGGGTTGTTTTCCGGTCTTTGTTAAATTCCACTTCTTTAAAAGAAATTTTATTTTTAGTTAAATTAAATTTATTGATTTCATCCTTTAATATGTAGTTTAAGGCAATAACTGAAGGAATTATTTTTAATTATTTTTTTTAAATTGGTATTCATTGTTTTTTTATCTTTTATTTCTATAAAGTTATCTTAATATCATATCCTAAGTCATGGATTTAGTAGGTTTGCAAGGTTTGACTCGAGTCTTTTTTTCATTAATTTTTAATAATTTTTTTATCTCGAGTTAATGACCAAAATCTTAGATTTTTTTTAAAACATAAATTAACATCATCTTTGTCGCACCCTTACAAGTGGAGCGCAGCATCATAACGACCCTTGATTGTTTTTGGTTTTTGGTTTTTTTTTTTTGAATAAGGGAGTCGTCACCTAATATTATGGTTACTAGGAATTGATTTTTTAGAGATTCTAATATAAGGGACTGGTTGCGTAAAGAGAAGATATTAGCACCCCTAATATGCACTCCCTATGATAAGTTGGTGTTTTGTTTTATAATTGATATGATGTTGGTATTTTCTAATCCCATCAGTTTTTCTAGGATAAGTTTGCTATGATGAACAAACTTGAAATCAAAGTCTAAAAAGAAAGAACCTTTGGTCAATATGGATCACACCTTTAGATATGTCTACAAAGTACCAAGAAGAACCAATGCAGATATGTTGAAATTTGTATTTGATTCAAACTAAATTTATTAAAATAGAAATCCAAAGAGATTTCATGTACTTTAAAAGCTTATTTTTCTCTTAGTATTTCAAGAGTTTGTGACTCATAAATTGCAAAGAGGAAGGACAAAGATTGAGAAATCTAAGAAAATTTAGAGCGTTTTAAAAGCCTCCTTTTGTCTTAATGTTTTATATTTTTGTCTTAATGTTTTATATTTTCAGGGCTTGTAAAATATGGAGTCAAGAGTTGAAATGTTCTCAATTATAATTTAGATTTCTTTCAAGGATGTATGTTGCGATGTCGTGGTCGCACAAATTAATTACCCTAGCTTAAAACACAACACACAAGATAGTATAGAGCAAGCAAGGGGTCGATCCCACAAGGAAGATTTAGTTCAAATTTTTATGCTATACGTTATGCAATTGGGGGGTTTTGATTTGTGATGATCTAAACTATGGAAGAAATTAAACTAGCAAACAAAATCAATTGAAATCGAAATTTATCAAGAAAACAAACCTTGGTTGCAAGCACACATCCACCAATGGAAATTAGAACCGATCCTTGAAACAAAACTACAATTTATATTCTGAATTTTTATCTTTTCTTAATGTTGGTTAATTAACGGATCCGCCGTATAACTAACCCTAACCAACAAACAATCACAATGTCCACATTAATGATTTAGTTCAATGGCAGCCCTAAGAACTAGATATTTGAGTGTTCTCCCTAAGTTTAATAATGTAGTTCCGCCACAATTATCAAGCTTAGTTGCTTCACAAGTTCATACATCACAACTCCGGTTTTGATATCAAACTTAGCAATAAATTGTTCACAATAATAACTTAGAGTTCCGCTCTAGCAATTATCAACAACAATCATAGAAAATATGCATAGGAAAACAACCATACTTATTCATAATATAAATTGAAAATAAAAGGAAGAATAAATCTCACGGTTCTTGAAATTCGAAGGTTTGTTGTGTCCTTGCAACCAAGAAAAGAGCTTAGTCTTGCATAACCATTGAACAACTACTCTTAAAGAATGAAGAGAGCATGATTTTTTGGGTTTGTAGAGGAGAGAATTTGTGTTTCTTCACTTCTGGCTGCTGCCCCCTTCTCTCCTCTCTTTCTTTCTTTTTATATGCTAAGAAACCCTAGTTCCTAATTTACAAAGTAGTCCTCCCTTAAGTTGACAATTGACATTTAAGTACTTCAATAACTATTTTCCCTAAAAAAAAGAGAAATAGCTGATTAGTACTTAAAAGTGCATTTTTATCATGGTTTTATATCATCATTTTGCACTTGAGATATCAATAACTCCTTAACCAAAGCATGTTTTATAATAATATATCTAATAATATAAGATACCTTTAATTTGTGGTAAATGTTCATTTTAAATGCAGGCCTATCACATAAATGAAAGGATTGATTGATGACTTTAAGAACTTAAATTGCAAGGATAAAGCGATGGCCAAACTTAGAAAAGAGATGTCGGTGCAATCCAAATCGGAACACTGTTCGGTAATTGGGTCATATCTAGAGCTATATATCTCAGATTTAGGTCCAATTTATATGGATGGAAAGGTAAGACATAGGCCTACAACTTTCATATGGAGCCTAAGATCTAAAAAGGCCATTATCAAGTCCAAATTGTAGCAACAACAAAGAA
>NW_011501555.1:0-4485 GCF_000495115.2 Populus euphratica
AAACTTCTCATATTTTTTTGTTAATGTTTTTGCAAGAAAAAAAATAGTTTAATTGTGTTGCTTTGTTGAAAAAGCAATACAGTAATAAGAAATGAGTATAAAAGTAAATAATATGGTCAGTGTATGTGTTTAAGACTTAAAAAAGTATTTAATGAGTAATCATGAAGAAGGACCCTTAAAATTTTTGGAAACAAGTGTTCATGAATACTTAGAGAAGGGACCCCAATTTTTTTTAAAGATAAATGGTTGTGGGGACCAAGAGAAGTATTCTTGATCCTTTTAAAGACATTAAAGACATATTTAAGGATTCAAATGAGACATGTTTGAGGACAAGAAGATCTCGTATTGGAGATTTTCATGAAGAAACATATAAAGATTCAATGATGGCATGAAGATCTCATTGCGAAGATTTTCATGGAGATGTATGAAGATTTTCATGGAGATATATTTAGAGATTTTAATAAAGATTGTTGTTGAAGACATCAGAGATATGAAAAAAAATACTATTTTTATTGAAAAACTTTTAAAATAGAGATATCATTCCTATAACTAATTTAAAGATTATCTAATCTTAGTGAGATCATTAAATGTGTAGATTGATTTCATTTCACGCTCAAGGTTATTTTTCATGAATTGATGAAGGCAACCTCTAACAATAAATTTTTTTTTATCTTTTTTCAAGGTATGATATTCTTTAGTATCATGTCTATGATCAAAGTGAAAAAGCAAAATTTATTAGGGTTTTTTCAATTCATGCCACTTTTCATAGAAGGAGGTTATTGTATAAATTTTTTCTCTTTGATAATAGCTAGAAACTTAGTTTATGTAGTGGTTAGAGGAGTAGCCAAGAGCTCAGAAAATATCATACGGTCACAAATATATCAATTGATACTCTTTTTAGATGTTATGGTTAGAGCCTGGTGATATTAAAGAAATTCTACTCCATATGAATGGAAACAAGAGTTTTATTGTCTCATCATGCTAGCCTTTTCCTCCCTAATATTATTTGTTATTGCTTGTTTGATGTTGAGAAGATTTCTGTTTGGGAGAATGTATAACCTTTCTTATAAGGAATAATTATATACTCCTCTAATCAAAGCTTTTGTAGTTATAAGTTCATAAAGTCTTTTCATGTTGGGTGTTTTTTTATTGAATATTTATAGATAAGCTCTAATGCTCTCATCTTCTCGTTGTGTGTGATGATGAGCTCAGTGATAATTTTTTGTTTTAGTTAGAATGCTTATGTTAAAGTGAGAGATGAGTTTGAAGTTGAGATCATGAAAATAAAGGATAGTGCTAGACACAAACAATGGTATCATGCTTATGCAAATCCATAAAGCATTATTGGAATAACTTTGTATATAACATCATTGACTTATGTAAAGAACTTTATGATGCTTATAATATTTTATATATGCACTCGAGGGTCTCTAAGCCTCTTATAGTTGTCTAAATTTATTTTCATGGAGACACTATTTTTTAAAAGTTAAGCATGTAGTATTTCATGACCAAGTGAAGAATCTCCCACTTGATGGGGGCAGTGCTCAGACGCTTGTAGAGTTATGGATCTTGTCTAATGCCTAAATATTTTTGGGTTATATAAGTGAGACTAAGATGAATATCGATTATGACAAGAACCCCGTTTAGAGCACCATATGTGAGAATGAACTTGTTTAGCTCATTCTAAGCGTAGAAATACGAGTGTTACTCGCTTGGATGTCATTCTACCATGTCTCTTCATGGAACTAGAGTTATTGTTGCACATTTAACAATGTATGCATGGGATCTTATTGTTATGTTAGAGAGAAAGAGTGAGAAAATATAGTTATATTGTTGCAACAATATCGTTGAACATTACACATGATGAGAGAATTGTTAGAGATCCGTGGGAGCGGGAATCTCTATAACAGGGAGATAATTTACTTTTCATTGTCCTAAAATTTTATCAGTAATGAAAAGTATTTTGGTGAATAATGAAATATAATTAGTTAGTTTTTTGTTTAATTTCCCACAAATGATGTTATTGATGAAGTCATGAAAAAACTTTATATAAAAAATAGGCTTTTCATAGGTTGTGATCTTTGGCCAAGATGTGTAAGTTTAATAAGAGCTTTGTTTCTAAGCTTACTAGTTGTTGGGCTTAACTAGAAGCTAAAAGTTTGTCTTAAAAATCAAGTCCCTCATTCCAAGAGGGACTATTTGATACTTAAGTCAATAGGTGTATGAAAAGAGAAAATGCAAGTGTAAATAAGTGTTTAGTTTGTAAAAATTACAACTTTATCCTGTTTATCTGATGACTCAAAGTATTTATAGGCCGTGGTCACTTTAGCTCACCTCAGGATTGCATGAGAATTGATTGGTGGAGATTTTAGCGCCCACTATTAGATTTAGTGTCTGATATGTTATTGGTAAAATGGTTAGTGAATGTCAGTGATATGTTAGCTAGAAATAATCTTTAGAGAAAGGAGGTAACTGCTTTGCATAAAAAGTGGTTTGTGTTTGCATTGTTGACTAATAGCTAGAAAAAAATAGTGTCAACTCTACATGAAAGTGTGTACTTGTAGGGAGTATGTTAGTTATTCTTAAAAATAATATATGTATGGGTGGTGGGCAACACCGACTCCTCATAACTCATAAAGCTCGATATATATGTGTTATACAGTCTATATAGTGAAAAAGAAAAGAGACAAAGGTAAGAGATGTATGAGAGAGAGAGAGAGAGAGAGAGAGAGAGAGAGAGAGGGGGGGAGGGAGGAGGAGGAGGAGGAGGAGGAGGAGGAAGGTATCTACTCTTTGCTAGAAACCCGGTTGCACCCGTGATCAAAATGGTCTTGTCCTCAAGAAACTGAACAACACTTCCAAACTCCATTGCAAGAGAGAGAGACGAAAGTTTGTGTGCGTGTGTGTGAGTGTGTGTTGAAATGAAGATAAACACAAATGAGTTTGCAAAATTCCAGCACCTATATAAAGGAGGGGGAGGGGAGTGGACATTCTGAGGTAGAGTGCACGAAAGTAGCTGCCGTCTTTTTCTTTGGTAGATTGCTTAATTAATTTACATGAGGTTGTGCCAAAATGCAACGAGCGTTCACACAATTATGACCCACTTTCGCCTTTCACATCTTTGGTTTCTTGTGCGAGGTGTGGTCGCCTTCAAAACCCTTCCATGAAGTACAAAAACCGAAAAAAATTGTGGTCAAATTTGTAACAGCAACCACTATACTACTTCACCAAACCGAAAAAAATTATCCTTTGAAGGCCTCTATAGTAATGCTGATAGCAGTTGATCTTGCCTAAGAGATATGTTATGATTTTTTTATTATTATTATGGAATGGCATGAAATGGGGATTTATGAAGGAAAAAATTCATGTTTATTCTTTTTTGGTATAGTTTGGTTTGATTGGAATACAATAATATGATTTTTAATGAAAATAAATAAATTATGATGATTTGTATCATTCAACTTTTCAACGGGTTAACATGTTATTTGGGTGAAGTATATAACAATAGAAGCTTTTGCTATGCTGCATCAAATTTACTTCCTTCATCAAATTATCTCTTTATATGGGCTAAATCGACAGTATGAGAAGTGTTTATCCTTGGGTGGGTCGTCTTATAAGTATGCTAAAATGGAATGTTGACTTAGTTT
Organism: Populus euphratica; assembly: GCF_000495115.2. Classification (NCBI taxonomy): domain Eukaryota; kingdom Viridiplantae; phylum Streptophyta; class Magnoliopsida; order Malpighiales; family Salicaceae; genus Populus; species Populus euphratica. The sequence continues at coordinate 3,648 of NW_011501555.1, forward strand.
TCAATGACAAACCAAACCTTTAAGAATTGGTGGTGTTCTTAAAGATCATGCAGGAAAATTGCTTTGTATTTTGTTTTGCTCCACAAGTATTATGGAATCTAATGAATCTAAAGTTTTAGCAATTTAAAAAGCTATGCTTTTGAATATTGACTATAAATCAATAGGGAGTTAGAGAGTTAGATTCTTATAGTACTTGGATTAAAGAAATAAATGTCCTTCCGTGCATTTTGAACATGTTTATAAAAAGAAGAATCATGTTATGGATCATTTGTATTCTTCTCTTTGTTAAATCATGATTTTAATAGCTATAACAGCTAATTCTTAAATCTCTTGTCTTTCATTAAAAAAATCAAAAAACCCATGTCTTTTCTTGCATCTCTTGTAACTAGTTTGAACTTCCCTTCTTCAATAATTAATGTTGGGGTCCGACTTTACATGGCCGACCTTTGTAGAGAAGCAATGGATACGTCGTGCCTAGGGCAAATAATACAAGTTTCGTTTCTCCCGGTATATGGTTTGTTTTTATGAATGCTTTCCTTGGGCTGCAATGATATTTTGTACGTAGCTAGAATAATGACTTATTAGGCATTTAATTTCTTCATGTCTGAAAAATAACTATAATCAAATTAAATTAGAGCTTCCTTCATATGTTCTTAATTTCTTGATTTGTCACGAATATTATCCTTGGCAGCTCTTAATTTCTTGATCTGTCACAAATTCATTATAAATCCCATCCAATACAGTTTACGGGGGAGAAAGACGAATGCGAAAAGCAAATAAATAAAGCAAAAGGGACTGAGACATAGACATGTTTATTTTTGTATTTTAAAAGTGTTTT
>NW_011501555.1:7744-14790 GCF_000495115.2 Populus euphratica
TGTTAACGACACAAGTATATTTATTTTGTTAAACTATTGAAGAAAGGTATATATATATATATATATATAAAAGTAATCCAACCAATGCAATATCTAAGAAATTGTCTCAAGTGTTCAAATTCAAAGTATATTTATTTTGTTAGACTATAGAAGAAGGTATATTTTTAATGAGTTCACATAAAGAGATTAAGTCCTTTATATATATATATATAGAAATTATCTCAAATGTTCAAATTCAAAATGTTTTTTTTTTAAAAAAAGTCACGATCATGCCTTGGTGGGAGAACTTTGTACGCGCTTACACATTCAAAGTATGATCTTAATACTAAATAATCACGTCAATAAAACTAGTATGCACTTAAGACATGCAAAGTATCTTAATTCTAAATAAATACATCAATAAAATTCATAAAAATAAATACTCCATGTATATATTATCTATTTTAAAATATTATTATTTTACATCAAATATATCAAACTTAAGAGTAAAATACAAATAATGTATCTCTATGTTCTAAACTAGTGAGATAAATCTAAGTTTAAAAGAAAGTTTGATCATGCTAGTATAAAATAACTATTTAAAAAGACCAAAACTTTTGATACGATTGTGAAGATCGCACTAAAAATTTTAAAGGAATTTTCAAAAATCATTTTTTTTAGAGTAGATATGTTGACTGTCGGATCTTTAGATTTTCAAAATCTTGCCCCGAGGTCCTGGTTTTGGCAATTTTGTGATTTTCCTTATTTTTTTTAGATTTCATACTTCTTTTCTTTATAATTTCTTATTTTTATTTTGTTCTCTAGTTGAGATAGTGTTTTTGGTCTATTTAAAACTTTACAAACTTTCTAGAAGATGATTATTCAAGAGAAAATAAAACCTGCAAACTTGAAATTCATATTTGTAGCCATTCAAGATGATTGTTCTCTAGTTGAGATAGTGTTCTTTCTTTATTTATTGATGTCTTTAGCTTTCACTCACATCATAATATTTATTAGCAAAACTTCTTTAATGAAAAAAGAAGAAGAAGAAGCTCAATTTGTTTGTGATAGCCAAAATAGACTGCCCTTGTCCCTAGTGGGCCATAAAAGAATATTTAGACCTCAATCTAGTACCATGCAAAATCTTAGCTACTAGCACGCACTATAATGTAAAATGACAAGTTTTAAGAAAGTTAATACGACACTACACTCAAGACTAGTTACCTACCTCTCTTACCAATCAATTGTAAATGCTTATCTTTTCACTAATGGCAAATGCTTATCTTTTCACTAGTGGCATAATGAGATATAATAATAGTTAACTTGTTTTTGTTCACTTTCATAAGGTACCTGTGAGGAAAGTAATTATTCACTACCAAAAATTCATTAAATAGCAACGGATTTACCGACGAAATATTTTTGTCTGTAATTTGAGGTTGAAATTACCGACGGTTATATTCTGTTCATAATTTAGTCGGTAACGATCGAATTTTTTTTTCATCTGTAGTTATCGACTGAATTACTAACGGAAATGTTTCAGTCGTAAAAAAAAAAAAGGTCGTTGACATGGAGGTTTTGGCGGGTTATTTTTTCAGTCGGAATCACTAACGGATTTAAAAAGACAGCCCATACAACAACCGCCATTTATATTGCCGACGGATTCACCGACGGATTTGAAATGGTAGATCTGTAGGGTGAGGTGTCGATTGTTCCATCAGAATCATCAATGGTTTCACCAATGGATTTTCCGTCGGTGAAACCGTCGGGAAAAGTTAATGTATGTACACGCTGCCGACCCTCTGCTCCCCTATTTCTCCTTCTTCTTCCTAATCCTAACTCTCCCTATCTGCAAACAACCAGCCCCCCATCCCCCCCAAACAAAAATGTCCCTCATATCAGCACAACAAGTTATATTTCTTGAAGTTTTGTGGTCACAACATCTGTGTTCTGATTTATCGACGGATTTTATCAATTTTTGTAAGTAATTCTTTCTTTTTAAATCTTAACATTTAATTAAATGTCAATTTTTTTTTTTTAGTATATGTATTTTGTTAGTAAATGTATATGTTTTATTATTATTTCTCAAACAAACTTGTAGTATATGAATGTATAATTTTATACCTGTTATGGTTTGTTTTAGATTTTGTAAGATTGTGTTTGTTTGTAAATTGTTAAAACTTTATGGAACTACCAAAGTACATGTGCTATTTTGAAATAATTAATAGCTTACTTATTGTGTCCGTTTAAAGTTTTGTCAATGGTATTGCGGAATGGTAATTTCTATAAATTTATATATTTTAATTTGTATGGACATTGATAAATGATAATGAATATTTAATATTTATGAGAAGTTGTGATTGGTTTGTTGGATAATCTCAAGGTAAAGTAATATTTTTGCAAGTTTATTTACATAACTTAGTTAATTAATACATTATGTTATCATAATTTTATAGAGGTTTGACATAAATTATGGATGATCGTTCATGGATGTATCGAGATTCACCCCAAGGATTGCAGAGGATGGATTATTGTAACGGGGTTCAGGGTTTTATTAATTTCGCAACATCTATTCCTAGAAATTTTACTGGAGGCGGTATTAGGTGTCCATGCAGGAAGTGTTAAAATAAAAAGTATCTGCATCCAGATGTTGTAATAATGCATCTTCCACATAAAGGGTTTATGGAGAATTACTAATGTTGGTATGCATATGGATAAGTATATGTTAGTGAGAGGAGAATGAAAGAAACAGTGGTTGGGTCTACTTCTAGTTCTAATAACAAGAATGACAACACTAATCCTTACAGAAACATGGTTATGGATGCAATCAGAATGAATCAAGGTAATGTCAGTCAATGTCCAATCATAAAAGAAGAACCTAATATAGATGCAACTAGGTTTTTTAATTTGTTGAAAGATTGTAACGAACCATTATGGGATGGCTGCACGAACCACAGTAAATTATCGGCCGTAGCACACAACTATGTTCTATTTAACTATGATGAGCTGAGACCTTTTATTCAATAAGTTTACACTAATTAAACTTTGTTAGTAATATACTATTAATTATATATTATAATATCATACACTCATTATCACTTGCAGGCAACATCGACAATATTTGCTCTCTAATAACTCATAACTGACCAAATCCCAGATCTTTCAATTACAAGATGAGCAGTTTGCCACGTGGTTCAGAACACATGTAAGCACTATCACAAACTTATTCTAACTTGCAAAATTATTGTACGTATGCACGTCATTACGAGATTCTCGTTTATTTACTGTTTATTGATGTACATTACATACAAGGTTTATCAAATGGGAAGGAGTGCACCTAAGTCATTGTCTTCACTAAGCCTGGGGCCTAAAATAAAATGTAAGTGCTACAACGGGTATTTCGTCAATGGATATGTTTTCCATACTAAAGAATACAGGCAAGGAAGAAAGACATACAACAACAGTGTTTGTGTTAAGGGATCCACTAGTAGTGAGTTAGAAGTTGACTGCTATGGTAGATTAGAAGAGGTCGTCGAACTGCAATATCATAACGAGCAAAATAGAGTGTTTTTATTCAAATGCTATTGGTATGAAACGACTGACAGAGGAATCAGAGTTGATCCGCACTATAGCTGGTCGAAATCAACTTAAAAGTTAGACTCCGCAATATAAACGATGTCTTTATTCTCGTAAAGCAATGTCAACAAGTTTATTACACATACACCCCTTCATTTAGAAAGGATCGATCAAGAGTGGATTGGTTGTCCGTTTTAAAAACAAAACCCCCGGGTCGTTTCGAGGCTGTTCAGGATGAGAACGAAGACACAAGTGTGCGAGATGAAGTCTTTCATGTTAGTGAGGTGGTTGAACCATATCGAGTTGCTCCTTCGATTGAATTGGAAGAAAATTCAATTTTTCATGTTTTCGATGATAGTCTTGTTGATGTTGATGCAGAGGAGTTGATTTTTGTTTTGAGCTCTAGCGGACAAGCAACTATCGATGAAGAAGTTGATATTCATATTGAAGATTGTGATGAAGGTGATGACAATTCAATTGATGACGATGAAGAAGAAAATTCGACTAACTACCAAAATAAAGCCCTATGTAAAACCCTTTTTTTCATGTAATTTAGATTATGGATGATATATTTTGAAATATAAAATATTTATTACTTGAAATAATTAGTTGAAATGCCACAATTATGAAATAATTACTTGAAATAATTATTGATCATGGATGATATATTTTGTAACATGAAAAAATTACTTGAAATGCCATCACATCACTAACGGCAACACCGACGACCTTTAGTCCGTCGGCATTTCACAAAGAGTTCGAAAGTAATTACTTGAAATGCAGTCATATCACCGACGACAACACTGACAATGTTAAGTCCATCAGCATTTCATAAAGAGTTCAAAAATAATTACTTGAAATGCCAGCACATCACCAACGGCAATACCGATGGCATTAAGTTCGTTGGCATTTCACAGAGAATTCAAAAATAATTACTTGAAATGCCACCATATCACCGATGGCATTGTATCTATCGGCATGTTGGAGGCAGATCAATTTTACGGACAAAATTACCAACGAACCGCGCGCATTTCAAAGCGTTATGCATTAAATGCATCTCTGACCGCGTCATATTACCAACGGGTTTACCGACGGACCACGAAAAATATATGTTGTTACCCATTTTTAAGTCATACGTGCTACTGGAGATATCCCTTTTAAATTGAAGGCAGAAGTTTAGTTCACGGTTGCTGGGAAATTGACAAAAGCTAAGAAGAGAGAAATGTTTTTTTTTCGAACCCTGTTTTAGCCATCTCCTGCTCTCTTTATCCTTCCCCACTACTATCGAAATTGTAAGGATTCTTACGCTAATTAGGATTCTTTATAATGCTAAATTCATTCCTCTTTTACATGGGCTGTAAGGTTGAAATAAATCCCTTAAAAATGGCACTAGAAAACCTAGTTCTACTATTGCCGTAATTTTTTTGTTCCAACTTAGGCTCTGATTTTGACTTGGTTTCATACAATATCTAGCCATCCCAACTATATTCTATCACTCATGACATGTTGAAGAATGGACCTACACCTTTATTGGGTCCTAGGGCTCATTGTTCTTATGGCAGGCTCTCAGTCGAGGATGCTTGGCATTGTCAATTTCCTGAATTTAGATCGGGAGACCCTTTTTGACCAGCCAAATTGTGGCCTGATTCTATCATGTAAAACAATTATATCTCGCCTTGACTCCCCTTGAAAGCCATAGTCCTAGATGCATAGATGAATTTGGGCTTTTAAATCGATGGATTTCAATATCAGAAGCTCAAGCTCTGCACGTTTAAATATCTGACGTGAAAATGAGAATTCTGTCGCGAGCAGAATTCTGACCCAAGTTTTGCACCGAAAAAAAATTATGCTGCCATCACGATTTTTCTGGTTCATTCTTAGGGTACTCCCAGTCATATTGGGATGCTCGGCATTTGTCAATTTTTGAATCAGATCAGGAGACCCTTTTTGACCAACGAGATCGCGGCCCGATTCTGTCCTATAAAATGATTATATCTTGCCTTAAATCCCTAGTAAAGTTGTAATCCTACATGCATAGATGAATTTTGATTTTTGAATCACTCAATTTTGATATCAGAAGTTCAAGCTTTGCATGTTTAAATCTCTGACGTGAAAATAGAGAATTCTGCCACGTGCAGGATTTTGACCCAAGTTTTGCACCAAAAAAAAATTCTACTGCCATCACAATTTTTCTAGTTCATTCTTAGGCACTCCCAGTCATATCGGGATGCTCTGCATTCGTCAGTTTTCTGAATCAGATCAGGAATTCCTTTTAACCATCTAGATTACTGCTAGTTTCTGTTCTATAAAATGATTTTCTCTCACTTCAACTCCCCATCAAAGTTGTAGTCCTAGACACGTAGATGATTTTAGGGTCTTGAATCGCTTGATTTCGATATCAGAAGCTCAAGATATTCCTGTTTAAATATCCAATGTGAAGGTAGAGAATTCTGCCGCAAGAAGGATATTGACCCGATTCTGCACTAAAAAAATTTCTATTTTTGGCTTAGTTTTTGTGATTTTTGTTCTTAGTTCATACTCTCAGTCATGTTAGGATTCTTGGCATTCTTCAGTTTTTTGAGTTAGACCCGGAAATCCCTTTTGACCTACTAGATTACTGCCAGTTTCTGTTGTGTGAAAAGATTTTATCTCACTTTGATTTCTCATCAAAGTTTTAGTCCTAGATGTGTAGATGAATTTGGGCTTTTGATTCACTTGATTTCGATATCAGAAGCTCAAGATATTCCTATTTGAATGTCTAACGTGGCGGCAGAAATTTTGCCACGGGAAGGATATGATTTTTTCTGGACCAAGGATTGAATCAAAAGGCATTAAAATGAGGGATTTAATTGAAGAAGGATATGGAAAGCTGGAAAGGGGGACTGGATCATCATAAATGGAAGGATTTTTACCACACCGAATAAGGAAAATATGACTTTGCAGCTGCACACTCCATCTGATTTCTTTCCCTTTTTCTCTGTTGTTTTCCTTTCTCATCACGTCTGATTGTTGGAACTAAAGACCACGTTTTTGTTGCCTCATTTCAAAGGGAGCAACTGGCCCTATGCAAGGAAAGAAAAGAGCCACACCATCCTCCAAAACTGGAAAGAAATCAGACGTAAAGCACCACCATAAAATCAAAATAATTGCAGTTTCCTTTTGCGTGTTTTACTGCAAATCAGTGGGGATTTGTGTCCTAGGATTAATGCATTGAATCCTTCCTAAATAGAAATATGTTAGACTATATATAAGCCCCTCTAATGACCTAGGGCAGTAGAGAAAAAACAGAGAGGAGAAAAGCGGCTGAGCGAGAGCAGAAAAAAGGTGAAAAAACATAGAAAGAAGGAGCACAAACAGAAGAGAAAAAATGGAGAGAAAAGAGCAAAAGAAACAGCCAAAGACGTGCAAATAAAACGCAGAGAACATGAGTTTTTGTTCGTTGCTGTGAAAAGAGAAAAAAGGAAAAAAAAAGCAGAACAGAGAAGAAGGGAAAG
>NW_011501555.1:15012-21264 GCF_000495115.2 Populus euphratica
ATAATTCTTTTGACCAGCTTGTCTAAATCTTGTGTCCTGCCGGGTCCCCTGCTGAGGCAAGTGACCCGGCTGACCTTAATTCTTTTTTTTTTAATAAAATAAAAGAAAGAGAAAGAGATTTATTTTGTGGAATATTTATTTTAAAGTTTGAATTTTTATTTTGTAAAAAAATATATATCAATCTTGTATTTAGAATACCCGGTTTTTCACGCAATTGTAACCAATATACATATATATCAAAATTTGTTTTCTTGTGTGTTGCATGCGGCCGATACCCTAACATGTTTTTTTTTTAATTTTTTTTATATATACAAAAAATATTGGAAGTTTGGAAAATATGTTTTCACATGAATTTCTTAAACAAAAAAAATATTTTCTTGCATTTCTGGATTTTACAACATGTTTGTAAAACTCCAAAGGATGTTGGCCAATATTCCAAAAAAAACATGAAAATCTTATTTTGGGGGAATTCATCTATTATTCACTGCTAATTTTTGGATAAAGAAGTCCTTAAAGGACGAATATCCAAAATATTATTAGGAATAATTTGTTATTATTCACTGTTAATATTTGGATAAAGAAACCCAGAGTGGTAAATATCCAAAATAATTTTCTAGGAATAATAAATCCGTACACATTCTTGAAAGAAGCCTTGATTATAATCGAGGACATTTCAATTTTTTTTTACTCCATGGTTTACAAGCTGTGAAAGTATAAAACACTAAGAAAAAAAATAGATTTTTAAAGTTGCCGGGGAAGGAAGCCAAGACACAGACAAAGACAGGGGATTTTTGGGACCGAAAACCAGAGGAGAGAACTGGAGCAGAACCCATAGAAAAACCAGAAGAAGACAGGGGAAAAAGAACGAACAGCAGTAAAAAAACAAAAGGGAGCCTACAGCAGAGACAGAAACAGAGAAGGAGAGAGTCCGCCATTGTCTTCGTCATCAAGCTCCAGCACCACGCAGACATTGAGAGAGACAAGGAGAACAAGAAGAAACAAAAAGGAGAGGAGAACAGCCGGCCACCATGCTTCAGTTATCATCTTCGTTCCTGCATTGAGGTAAGCCCCACTTCCTGGCATTTTAATTCACTGCTACAGTAGCAGTGAATTATAATTCATTGGGCAGGCATGCGCAAAGCACGCCTGCCCCAAAAATAAAAAGATAAATAAAAAATAAAATACATATAAAAAATAAAAAGTAAAAAATATGTGCATGCAATAAATAATAAATTTATTTTATTGATTTATTCACTGACGCCAAAGTCAGGAATAAAAATATCAATTTAAATTTATATTATTTTTATTCGTTATTAGAAAAAGTGTATGCATGAATAAAAATAATGTAAATTTATTGGTTGATTCACTGACGCCAGAGTCAGGAATAAAAATACCGGTATAAAGTTATATTATTTTTATTCGTTATATTTATTTTATTTAGCTAAAAAAAATATATGCATGCTTAAAAATAAATTTATTTTTATTTATTTATTCACTGACGCTAGAGTAGGGAATAAAAAAAAATATTGACCTAAGTTATTTTTATAACTACGTAATATTTACCAACGCCAGAGTTGGAGATATTCGTAGTTGAATATTCACTGACGCTAGAGTCAGGAATATTATAAGTAAATTATCATAGCGTAAACTAATAAACATTTAGCAATTTAAGACAAAACTAGCAATGCAGCCTGCCTCAGGCAGGACGTTTAAGGAGTGATAATATCTTCCCTTTTACATAACCAGTCCCGAATCATAGAATCTCTATTGACCAGTTAGGGTTCCTAGTGACCATAATACTAGGTGACGACTCTTTAAACAAGACCTTTCCCCCTAAAAGAACTAGATGCCAGAAATCCATTCTTTTTCCAATCGAGATATTTTTAAGGCCGCCGCGATGTCGGGTGCGACATAAAGTAAAGGTAAAAATTGAAAAGCAGTGAAACGCCGGTTTTCTAGAAGTAGTCAAATATCCACAATGGGTGTCCAACATAGTGGTAGTACCCAAAAAAAAAGAAGAAGATAAAATCAGAGTTTGTCTACCACACATAGATATGTTAGTTGACAATACAGCACGTAGCTCCACATATTCCTTTATGGATGGATTTTTAGGATCACAATAAAAAAAAGTGGCGTAAAAGGATAAAAAGAAGACAACATTTATAACACCATGGGGAACCTTTTGTTACAAGGTCAAGCCATTTTGGGTTAAAGAATGCCAGGGCCACATACCAAAGGGCCAAATAACTCTATTTTACGACATGATGATATGATTACTAAATCTAGAGAGGGAGAGAATCGTATCCAAATATTGAAGGATTTGTTTGAAAGACCAAGGAAGTACAAGTTGAGGCTTAACCATGCAAAGTATTCAATCACGATGAAATCTTAGGAAGTTGTTAGGATTCGTGGTAAGGGATAAAGAGATAAACGTGGACCCTAGTTAAGTAAAGGCTATTCAATCTATGCCATCTCTCAAGACTAAGAAGGATGTAAGGAGGTTCTTGGAAAGTTTAAATTACATTGCTTGGTTTATATCTTAATTAACCACGACTTATGACCCCATCTTCAATTGTTAAGGAAGAAGAATCTTGGAATTTAGAATAAGAGTGTGAAGAAGCTTTCGAGAAAATCAAGCAGTACCTACTAAATCCACCCCTATCTATCAAGCCGAATTGTAAAATGGCAAGTTATACTAGCTGAGTATGACATAGTATATATGTCAAGAAAAGCCATCGCTGATCACCTAGTTAATCATGCTATGGAAGATTATGAGCCATTAAAATTTTTCTAACCTGATGAAGATGTGCTTTTAATTGAAGAAGGAAAATTAGATTGGTGGACTATGTACTTTGATAGTGTTGTAAACATGTGGTAACAAAGTTGATGCAATGATAATCTCTCCTAATAAAAAGCAGTATTTGGTTAAGTTATAATGCAACATAAGAGTATCAAGTTTGCATTCTCGTTTTAAAGGTGGCATTGCATTCTCGTTTTAGAGGGTGCATTGAAGCTAAATATAAAAAATATATAGATGTGTATGGAGACTCAATGTTGATCATTTACCAAGTAAAAGGAGAATGGAAAACCAAGGACGAGAAGTTGAGACCTTACTAAGAATACCTGTCTAAATTGGCTAGAGAATTTGAGAAAATAAAGTTCACCCATCTAGGAAGGGAAGGAAACTATTCTAATGTTTTGGTCACACCAGCTTTTATGACTAGAATAGACTTTGTGCACAAGGTACAACCGATACACATTGATATCAAAAGTAACCCAACTCATTGTTGCTTAGTTAAAAAAGAAATAAATGGAAACCCTTGATACTATGATATCAAGAATTTCATCCAAAACTAGACATATCCCATGTGGGCATCTAAAATCAACAAGAAGACTTTGAGGAGGTTGGCAATGGATTTCTATCTTGATAGGGAAACTTTGTATAAGATATCATCTGACGGAACTTTGTTGAGATGTTTGGATGGCATAGAGGCAAAAAAAAAAAGTGATGAGGAAATTTATGGAAGGAGACTTGATCTATCAATATGGTCCATTAGAAAAGATTATAATTAATAATCCCCATGAACTTCAATAGTAAGATGATAATAGAACTCTGCACTAAATGGAAAATTAAGCATTCATATTCCTTGCCATATAGGCCAAAGATGAATGGTGTGGTAGAAACTATCAAGAAGATTTATTTAGAAGATGGTAGTCGTCTATAAGAATTGGCATAAGATGTTGCTATTTACTCTTCATGCGTACTGCACCACAAACCAAACCTGAACAAGAGCCACCCCATATGCTTTGGTATATGGAATGGAGGTGGTGATGCCTTTAAAAGTGGAAACCCCCTCATTAAGAGTATTGGTAGACTTTAAGTTTAGAAGAGGTGGAATGGATAAAAGTTAGTTATGAATAGTTGAATCTAGTCGGTAAAAAAAAGATAGTTGAAATCTATCAACATCAAGGATGGCCAAATCATCTGATAAGAAGGTCTAACCTCGAGGATTCCATGAAGGAGATTTTCTACTGAGGAAAATATAACATTTACTAGGAGAAGAGCAACAAACAATAAGGGTCGTTACGTGGTAAAGGAAGCGTTCTTTGAAGGAGCTTTATTGTTATCTAGAATGGGTGAAGGAGATCTAGTTAGACTTGTGAATGCTAACTCTATGAGAAATAATATACTTCTTGATCAATAAAATAAAGTTCGGTCATGAATTCTCTCTGTAAAGAACCTAAGTTTTCACAAAGTGCATGATTTTATAGCATTTAAAATCTTTTACTTAAAAGAATTCTTTTACACGTGACTAAATAGATGACTCCATCAATTCCCAAAATGAAGGGATCCAAACCAAATTTAAACTTGATAGGTACTGCACACTACACTGGGGGCAGAAAGTGCATATAGAGGTTTATAGTGAACCAAAGCCCAAAAAGGTATCATCATAGAATGTTGCTTAAAACATAATATGATGATTACATTGAAAGTTTCCATAAAGTGCATGATTTGATAGCATTTGAAATTTTTTACTTAAAAGAACTTTTTTACACATGATTAAGGAGATGACTCCATCAATTCCCAAAATGGAGGAACCCAAACCAAATTTAAACCTGATAGGTATTGCACACCACACTGGGGGTAAAAGGTGCACATAGGGGTCTATAGTAAACCCAAGCCCAAAGGGGTGTCATCATAGAACATTGCTTAAAAAAAAAATATGATAATTGTATTGAAAGTTTTAGTTTTCATGAACAAAACCAAAAATTTTGAGTTTTCCTCTAAAAAATAATTTCTTAAAAAATAGAAAAGGCAATTAAAACATCGGCAAAAGTAAAATACAAAGCAACAAAGAAAGGGCCCCATAAGGAACAGGATATCTCATCATCAAGTATGAAAAGGATAGAAAATGCAGTACGTGGAGCATACATTGATTAAAGAGGACAAGTCGAACAAATAAGTAAAAATAAGAGCTCAAAGAAGTCTATAATAGAAAAGGAGACCATCTTTAGAAAAGCGTGGAGTTTTCTAAACGGGCAGGTCACCCGACATTTAGACCACTTTTAAAATTCTTTTGAATAGAGAAATGGGTAGGTCACCTAATAATGAGACCATATTTAAGAAGGCATCGAGTTTTGATAGTTTCATAAAGAAGGCAGAAGTTTAGTTCATGATTGCTGGGAAAATCACAAAAGCTAAGAAGAAAGAAATGCTTTTTTTTTCGAACCCTGTTTCAACTATCTCTTGCTCTCTTTATCCTTCCCCACAGCTACCAAAATTGTCAGGATTCTTTATAATGCTAAATTCATTCCTCTTTTACATGGGTTGTAAGGTTGAAATAAATCCCTTGAAAGTGGCACTAGAAAACCTAGTTCTACTGTTGCTGCAATTTTTTTGTTCCAACTTAGGCTCTGATTCTGACTTGGTTTCGTACGATATCTAATCATCCCAACTATATTATATCACTCATGACATGTTGAATAATGGACCTACACCTTTATTGAGTCCTAGGGCTCACTGTTCTTATGGGAGGCTCTCAGTCGAGGATGCTTGGCATTGTTAGTTTCCTGAATTTAGATCGGGAGACCCTTTTTGACCAACCAAATTGTGCCATGATTCTATCATGTAAAACAATTATATCTCACCTTGACTCCCCTTTAAAGCCATAGTCATGGATGCATAGATGAATTTGGGCTTTCGAATCAATGGATTTCGATATCAAAAGCTCAAGCTCTGCACGTTTAAATATCTGACGTGAAAATAGAGAATTCTACCACGAGTAGGATTCTGACCCAAGTTTTGCATCGAAAAAAAATTCTGTTGCCATCATGATTTTTCTGGTTCATTCTTAGGGTACTCCCAGTCATATCGGGATGCTCGACATTTGTCAATTTTTGAATCAAATCAGGAGACCCTTTTTGACCAACGAGATCGTGGCCCGATTCTGTCCTATAAAATGATTATATCTCGCCTTAAATCCCTAGTAAAGTTTTAATCCTACATGCATAGATGAATTTTGGTTTTTGAATCACTCGATTTCGATATCAGAAGCTCAAGCTCTGCACATTTAAATCTCTGACGTGAAAATAGAGAATTCTGCCACGAGAAGGATTTTGACCCAAGTTTTGCACCAAAAAAATTCTGCTGCCATCATGATTTTTCTGGTTCATTCTTAGGGCACTCCCAGTCATATCGGGATGCTCGGCATTTGTCAGTTTTTGAATCAAATCAGGAGACCCTTTTTGACC
>NW_011501555.1:21274-22593 GCF_000495115.2 Populus euphratica
GTTTTTTGAATCAGATTAGGAATCCCTTTTGACCAACTAGATTACTGCCAGTTTCTATTCTATAAAATGATTTTTTCTCACTTCAACTCCCCATCAAAGTTGTAGTCCTAGATGCGTAGATGATTTTGGGGTCTTGAATCGCTTGATTTTGATATCAGAAGCTCAAGATATTCCTGTTTAAATATCCAACGTGAAGGTAGAGAATTCTGCCGCAAGAAGGATATTGACCCGAGTCTGCACTAAAACAATTTCTATTTTTGGCTTAGTTTTGTGATTTTTATTCTTAGTTCATACTCTCAGTCATGTCAGGATTCTCGGCATTTGTCAGTTTTTGAGTTAGACCCAAAAATCCCTTTTCACCAACTAGATTATTGCCAGTTTTTGTTCTGTAAAAAGATTTTATCTCACTAGATTACTGTCAGTTTCTGTTCTGTAAAATTTTTTTATCTCACTACGATTTCTCATCAAAGTTTTAGTCCTAGACGTGTAGATGAATTTGGGCTTTCAATTCACTTGATTTCGATACCAGAAGCTCAAGATATTCCTATTTGAATGTCTAACGTGACAGTAGAAATTTTGCCGCGGGAAAGATATAGCCCAAGTTTGCAGGACTGATTCGAAGGATTTTTTCTAGACCAAGGATTGAATTGAAAAGTGTTAAAATGAGGGATTTAATTGAAGAAGGATATGGAAAGCTAGAGAGGGGGGCTGGATCATCATAAATGGAAGGATTTTTACCACACCGAATAAGGAAAATAAGACTTTGCAGCTGCACACTCCATCAGATTTCTTTCCCTTTTTCTCTACTGTTTTCCTTTCTCATCACGTCTGATTGTTGGAACTAAAGACTATGTTTTTGTTGCCTTATTTCAAATCCAGCAACTGGCCCTATGGTAGGAAAGAAAAGAGCCACACCATCCTCCAAAACTGGAAAGAAATCAGACGTAAAGCACCACTATAAAATCAAAATAATTGGAGTTTCCTTTTGCGTTTTTTACTGCAAATCAATGGGGATTTGTGTCCTAGAATTAATACATTGAATCCTTCCTAAATAGAAATATGTTAGACTATATATAAGCCCCTTTAATGACCTAGGGCAGCAAAGAAAAAAAGAGAGGAGAAAAGCGGCAGAGCGAGAGCAGAAAAAAGGTGAAAAAACGTAGAAAGAAGGAGCACAAACAGAAGAGAAAAAATGAAGAGAAAAGAGCAGAAGAAACAGCCAAAGACGTGCAGATAAAACGCAGAGAACATGAGTTTCTGTTCGTTGCTATGAAAAGAGAAAAAAGGAAAAAGCAAGCAGAACAGAGAAGGAGGGAAAG
>NW_011501555.1:22603-22929 GCF_000495115.2 Populus euphratica
AAAGGAAAAAGAAAGCAGAACAGAGAAGGAGGAAAGAGAAGAGAAGAAAATAGGAAGAAGCAAGGAAAAGAGGCCAAAACCAGCGTGGCCATTCTTTTTTTCAACCAGAACCAGTAGCCAGCAACCGGGTGCAACAACTGCAGTGCAATCTCTTTTACCTGTTTCAGCACCAGGTAAGTCCATGCATTCTCTTTGCTTTGCATTTTAATTATATGTTACTATGCAATCTTTTGTGGTTACTGTTCAAGTGAATTATAATTCACTTGAACAGCTTGTCTAAATCTTGTGTCCTGCCGGGTCCCCTGCTGAGGCAAGTGACCCGGCTG
>NW_011501555.1:22957-39077 GCF_000495115.2 Populus euphratica
TGCCCCGGCCGGACTTAATTCTTTTTTTTTAATAAAATAAAAAAAAGAGAAAGAGATTTATTTTCTAGAATATTTATTTTAAAGTCTGAATTTTTATTTTGTAAAAAAATATATACCAATCTTGTATTTAGAATACCCGGTTTTTGACACAACTGCGGCCAATATACATATATATCAAAATTTGTTTTCTTATGTGTTATATACGGCTAATACCCTAATATGTTTTTTTTAAACATTTTTTTTATATGTACAAAAAATATTGGAAGTTTGGAAAATGTGTTTTCACATGAATTTCTTAAACAAAAAAAATTATTTTCTTGCATTTTTGGATTTTACAACATGTTTGTAAAACTCCAAAAGGTGTTGGCCAATATTCCAAAAAAAACATAAAAATCTTATTTTGGGGGAATTCATCTATTATTCACCGCTAATTTTTGGATAAAGAAATCCTTAAAGGATGAATATCCAAAATATTATTGGGAATAATTTGTTATTATTCACTGTTAATATTTGGATAAAGAAACCCGAAGTGGTAAATATCCAAAATAATTTTTTAGGAATAATAAATTCGCACACATCCTTGAAAGAAGCCTTGATTATAATCGAGGACATTTCTTTTTTTTTTACTCCACGGTTTACGAGCTGTGAGAGTATAAAACACTAAGAAAAAAAATAGATTTTTAAAGTACTCTAGATTTCTAATTTTTGTCCCTCCTCCTTGCGATTTACGAGTCACAAACTCTAGAAATACCAAGGGAAAAATGATTTTGTAAAGCACATTGAATCTCCTTGGATTTCTTTCTTAATAAATTTAGTTAGAATCAAACCGAGAAAAACTAATGGGATTAGAAAACACCAACACTATTGCAATTATAAAACAAACCAAACACCAAGCAGCTTACCTTAGGTAGGGCATACTAGGGGTGCTAAAACCTTCCCTTTACGCAACCAGTCCCTTGCCTTGGAATCTTTGAAAGACCAGTTAGGTTTTCTAGTGACCATAATACTGGGTGGTGACTCCCTTTTACACAAAAATAAAACTAAGAGACCCCGAAATCAATCGATGGTTGCCGCGATGCCGCGTTCCGCTCGCGAGGGTGCGATAATATGGAGGGACATTAAAACTTTTGGTGCGAAATTCAAAATTTACCGACGGATTTTTAACACCTCACTGACAGAATAAATTAAAATAATAATCAATTTTGTATCCGTAGGTGAATCCGTTGGTAAAACTGGCATATAAGTGCCCCCCGACTGCCTCTTCAGTTCATTTTTTCTTCTCCTCAGTTTTTCACCATTCTTTTCCTCTCTATGCTGCTCTTCGTTCTTCACCGGCGATCTCAAGCATTTTTTGTCATGAATCTCCATCAATTTAAAAGGTTAGTATTTTTTCTTTTTCGTTTTACTTTGATGTTTTTTTTTTTGCTATTTTTTTTTTATGTTTTTTGTTTTGGTGTATTTTTTGTAATGTAGATAAAGTCTATAGTTTTTTTTTTTTTGCATAATTCATTGCTAAAGTCTATAGTTTTTTTTTTTTTGAATTTATTGAATATTTTTTAGTTAATTATTAGTTGTTTTGGCATAATTATTATTAGTTAATTTGTTGAATATTTATTGTTAATGTTGAATTTACCATAGAATTGACTTGAATGGTTTTTTTTAATTTATTGTTTTGTTGTATTTGTATAATTATTGAATAATTTTTTGAATTGTAATTCTTAATGTTGAATTTATCTTAGGATTAGTAATTGAATATGTTGGAATAATTATTAATTTTACTTTATTATTGCATGATTTGGGTTTAATTTTTTCCATTTATTTTGATTGTTATTCTAAAGTTTTTTTTTAATTTATTGTTTTGTTGTATTGGCATAACTATTGAATAATTTGTTGAATTGTAATTTTTAATGTTGAATTTACCTTACGATTAGGAATTGAATATGTTGGAATAATTAGTATAGATTGGGTAAATTGGTTGTGGCTATTGTTAATATGTGCAGGTTTGTGGATTTGGGTAGTATTCAGTATAGGGAGGTGCTGTCAAATTTTTTTTAACATTTGAATTTAATTATATAATTATTTGTATAAAATTGTGTAGATGCGTAGAACAAAAACCAAAGCTGGTCGCTCACGTATGGTCGCAGCTAATTCGTCTAGTAGAGATGATGATATTTCCTTAGGTGCCTCTCAAGAAGAGGCACCTACACTACCTGCGCCATCAACCGATTCTGCCTCTTCCAACGATACTTCGCAGCGCAGAGGCAGCGTGCCTTCGTAGTGGGATCAATTTACCCACCAGTACGAGGCATAGTGAAAGGATGACCTGTCAATGTAAGTTTGTTAAGGTTTTAGTTTTTTTTTTAAATTACAATATAATTTATGAAATAATCACTATTGAATTTATTTTATTTATTTTCAGATTCACAAACATTGAAGTCGCCCGAGTAATATCATCGGCGTTTAAATCATCGATGGAGATTCCATTGTTTCAATGGAGTCCGATATCCAAGCATCCTGAATAGATGCCTCAAATCAATGCATGGTTTAACAGGTTTGAGGTTGGTATTAATTTATAATTTTTAGCTTATTAATATAATTGTAAATAAACTATTATTTTTATTTAAACTTGTTCATTTATACACAATACAAATTCTGTTGGGATAGTGAGTATAACACTATTGTGAGGAGGGTATGGGAAAATCACGCAGCAACTAGGTAAGATCGAAAACAATACAAGATTTTTTTTAGATAAAACTTTATGTTTCAAAATGTAATTTTTGATTGTGTGAAGTAGGTTGTGTGATTTTTGGTATGAAGCACAAAAAAAGGCAAAAAAAACCGCGAGGGATAGGGGTTTCCAAGGCTGAAACGATGTTGCGGTTTAGAGGGATTTCAAACCAATATACATCCCGGAAGATATATGGCTACAATATATTGAGCACGTGACGTCTGAGCGAGTCGCTCGACGCTCACGGTCCGGTGCTGGCAACCGAAATCGGCCAATTCATGGCATGGTAACAACGCACACTGGCAATTTCATTCCGTTTGTTGCACATGCGAAATGGATGGTAAGATTAATTTAAATAAAATATATCGTTAAATTTAGTTGTTGTTAAAATATCTTTCTTCATTATAGGCTACGTCTTTTGGACATGAGCCGAGCCCGATGGAGCTGTTTGTGGAGACGCACGTGTGGAGTCAAGACCGCCAGAAGGGGGTGCAACTGTTTGTTGATAATCGTGCTCAACATTTCATGGTATGTTTGTTCAACCATTTTATTTTGTAAGTTATTATGTTTATTGAATTGAATATGATGATTACTTTTTTTTTTTAGGAGACCTATAATAATCGATTGAGAGAGAGATACGGGGATGATATTTTGAACCATCCGGAATTCGATTCGGATTTGTGGATGGAGGTTGGTTGGTCAGGTGGACCCGATAAAAATCGGGTTTACGGGCTCTCCAACACTATGACCGACAACTTGCGGTCGACCCGTAGTGTTTCAACCGTTGGGAGCTCCCAATCAATATCGAGCTCCAAATCTAAGGAGTTCGAGGCCTCTTCTTTGAATTCTCTTGGTCGGACTTTCCAGTCATATGCTTTGGCCATCCTTCTTTGGTATAGCTGGTGATCACAAATTGCAGCCAACCTCTTCTCACTTATCATGTTTAGCTGCTCATATCTTACTTTAGCCCATTTAGCTTCTTCTAGTTCAGATTCTATTAGTACTCTCAAAGATGGAATTTCTACTTCCAAAGGCATCACCGCCTCCATCCCAAATACTAGTGAGTAAGGTGTAGCTCCAGTAGATGTTTTTACTGCTGTGTGATATGCATGTAGAGCAAAGGAAAGCATCTCATGCCAATCCTTGTAAGTGACTACCATCTTCTAGATAATCTTCTTGATATTCTTGTTTGCAGCTTCGACAGCACCATTCATCTTTGGTCTATAGGGAGATGAGTTTGAATGTTTAATTTTCCACTTCACGCACAATTCTGTGATCATTTTTCCATTAAAATTCTAGGCATTGTCAGTCACTATCTTCTCAGGTGAACCGTACCGGCAGATCAAATCTTTCTTGATGAAACACTTGACCACCTTTTGAGTTACATGGGCATAAGAGCTGGCCTCCACCCACTTTTGAAGTAATCAATGGCTACTAAGATAAATTGATGCTTATTGCTGGCCTTTGGGTTGATTGGCCCAATCACATCTATTCCCCATATTGCAAACGGCCATGGTGATGTCATATTAAATAGAGGAGCTAGAGGTGCATTTATCTTATCACTATGCACTTGACATTTATGACATTTCCTGACATAATCGATGCAATCTTTCTCCATGGTCATCCAGAAGTACCCAGATCGTTGCAATTGTCTAGCCATCATATACCCACTTGCATGAGTTGCACAAATTCCTTCATGAATTTCTTACAATGCTACCTTAGCTTCGATTTCATCTAGACATCTTAGTAAAATCCCATTGAATGACCTTTTGTATAGAATTTCTCCATCTAGGTAAAATTCCAAAGCTAACCTTCTCAAGGTCTTCATATCTGTTTTAGATGCCCCCAAGGGATACTCTTGATATTGGATAAACTGTTTGATGTCATAAAACCATGGGTTCCCATCTATTTCTCCTTCAATTGAACAACAATGAGCTGGAAAATTTTTAATCTCAATGCAGATTAGTTGTACTTTGATTCTGTAATCAGTTTTGGCCATAGAAGCTAAGGTTGCCAAAGCATCAGCAAACTGGTTTTGGTCTCTTCCCATATGGGTAAAATCTATCTCATCAAAGCCCTCAGTCAGTTTCGAGAGATATTGTTGATATGGTATCAGTTTTTCTTCCTTGGTCTGCCATTCGCCTTTCACCTGACAGATTATTAACATTGAATCCCCATAGACATCAAGCTTCTTTATTTTCATCTCCAAAGCAGCTTCTAATCCAAGGATACAAGCTTCATATTCAGTAGTATTGTTAGTGCATTCAAATTGTAGTTTGACTGAGATGGGATATTGCTTTTTGTTAGGTGAGATTATCACAGTGCCTGCTCCATTACCAGAAACATTCACTGCCCCCATCAAAATACATGATCCACCAATCATTCTTCTCTTTGTCTTCTTCTACTATCAACACATCCTCATCTGGGAAGTCAAATTTCAAAGGCTCATAATCTTTGATAGCATTATCTGCTAGATGATCAGCAATTACACTTCCTTTTACAGATTTTCTTGTCTTGTATACAATGTCATACTCAGCCACCATTACTTGCCATCTTGCTATTCGGCTTGACAAGTAGGGTTTCTCAAAGATGTATTTAAGAGGATCCATTTTTTAGATGAACTAGGTGGTATAATACAACATATATTGTCGAAGACGCTTCATACTCTATACAAGAGCACAACATAACTTCTCAGTCATAGTATATCTGGATTCACAATCGATAAACTTCTTACTCAGATAATAGATAACTTGCTCCTTCCTTCTAGACTCATCATGTTGTCCCAACACACAACCCATTGCTACCTTAGTTACTGTCAAATACAAGATCAAAGGTCTTTCAGGCACAAGTGGCACTAGTAAAGGTGGATTCTGTAAGTATTGCTTTATTTTATCAAAAGCCTCTTGACAATCTTTGTCCCATGTACCAGGGTTCTTTTTTCGAAGTAATCGAAAAATTGGCTCACATGTTGCTGTTAACTAAGCTATGAATCGAGCGATGTAATTCAAACATCCTAAGAAGCCTTTTACTTCTTTTTTGGTCTTAGGAACTGTCATAGCCTGAATTACTTTCACTTTATCAGGATCGACCTCTATTCCTTTATTGCTTATCACAAATCCTAGCAACTTTCCAGACTTCACCCCAAACGAGCATTTTGAAGGATTCAGCTTCAACTGATACTTCCTTAGTCTTTCAAATAATTTTCTTAGAACCTGAACATGATTTTCTTCATTCTTAGACTTGGCAATCATATCATTCATATACACTTCAATCTCTTTATGTATCATATCATGGAAAAGTGTCACCATTGCCCTTTGATATGTGGCTCCAGCATTCTTTAACCCGAATGGCATCATTTTGTAGCAAAATGTTCCCTATGGTGTGACAAAAGTGGTCTTCTCTTTATCTTCTTCAGCCATTTTAATCTAGTTATAACCGGAGAATCCATCCATGAAGGAGTAAGTTGAACTCCTAGCTGCATTATCTACTAGGACGTCTATGTGAGGCAAAGGAAAATCATCTTTTGAACTAGCTTTGTTTAGATCCCTGAAATCTATACATACTCTAATTTTGTCATCCTTTTTTGGTACTACCACTATATTAGATACCCATTGAGGGTATTTAATAACTTCTAGAAAACCGGCATCCCACTGCTTCTCTATCTCTGCCTTGACCTTGAGCATAATATATGGGCGAGTTCTTCTTAATTTCTGCTTAACAGGTTTACATCCTTCTATCAAAGGCGATTGGTGTACTACAATATCAATGTCTAAACCAGGGATATTTGCATAAGACCAGGCAAACACATCAATATACTCTTGTAGTAATGAGGTTAAACAACATCTTTCTTCTGTAGTAATCAGAGTTCCAATTTTTAGCTCTCTTTTATCTTGCTCAGTGCCTACATTTATCACCTCTAATTCTTCCTTTACAGGTTTCCAAGCATGCTCCGACTGTTCTACCCGTCTAGCAAACTCTTCATCCCATTCCTCTTCATCCATTGCAATCTCATCCTTATCAAAGTTTGGCCATTCATTTTCAATGAAATATGTTTGTGGATTTATGGAGGATTCACTTTTAGAATTCCTGAAAGTGGAAGGTGTTTTTAGTGTGAATGCATATCTTGTAGCCGAACAAAACTAAAAGAAGATAACAAATGCTGATGAAAATGCTTGATCTTAATAATATTTTAAAAGTTGGCTCTACAATTATAAAAAGATCTTATGTTGTCATCTTGAGCCAAGATTTCCAACTAGGTATAAAAACACAAAGCAAACTACAATGCAAAGCACACAAAGCATTGATTAGTACTTAAAATTGCATTTTCATCAAGGTTTTATATCATCATTTTGCACTTGAAGTATCAATAACTCCTTAAATAAAGCATGTTTTATAATAATATATCTAATAATATAAGATACCTTTAATTTATGGTAAATGTTCATTTTAAATGCAGGCCTATCACATAAATGAAAGGATTGATTGATGAATTTAAGAACTGAAATTGGAAGGATAAAGAGATGGCCAAACTTAGAAAAGAAATGTCGGTGCAATCCAAACCAGAACACTGTTCGATAATTGGGTCATATCTGGAGCTATAGATTTCAGATTTAGGTCTACTTTATATGGATGGAAAGGTAAGACACAGGCCTACAACTTTCATAGGAGCCCAAGATCTCAAAGGCCATTTTCAAGTCCAAATTGTTGCAACAACAAAGAAGACCGAATCTGTCCTCCAGCGCGAGCATTGGCCATATCTGGAGTTCTAGAAGTCGAAATGAGCTGAATGTTTTACACAAGAAAGCTGAGACAATTGCCTACAACTTTCATGTTTTTAAGAGGCTCTGATTTTTACGTTATCAATGACGTTTTGGGCAGACAAAAGAAGATAAAGATTGTCACCAAGTCAAGAGTTGGCCACCCACTCATCAATTAGTCATGAAATCAATACTTTTCAATTTTGGCCTATAAAAGGAGGCATTTGCCATGCATTTAGGCATCTTGGTCTCTAGATCAAGATCATGCTCTTGCTTTCTCTCTTTGTATTTTTTTTGTAATGTTTATGTTTGCTTTCATTAATATCAAGTTTATGCATTTCATTTCCTTTCCTTTACTTAGTTAACTTTTATCTTATTTATGTTCTTATTTTGTTTATTTATTTTTCTTTCTTTCATTATGTTTAACTAAGTTTATTATGTCAAGGTGAAAAGGTTACACTAATGGTGTAAGAATAAGTATAGTGTAAACTTAATATGGACTTACATGTTTGATACTAACATGTTTTGTATTTGTTATCTTGTTCACTCTTTAATACTTTGCTTGTTAAATGACTAATCTTGATTTATGTTGTATAACACTTGGTACAACAAATACTTGACACTTTCATAGCTCATATTGTATGATGTAACTGACACCTAAGCTATGAAAGGAACTTGATTTGTTGTTAACATAAGTTATAATCATGAATGCTTGACGAGATTTACAAGTATTAGCATTAATTGAATAAGATGACTAATGTAATCATGTTAACAATATATAATCTGATTGGAACCTCCTTTGTGTGTGGTTTCCAATTCAATAATAAGAGTTTATACTATACTTGTTTGATATACCATTAGTGGAACCTCTAACCTTGACATTTGACATACCATTAGTGGATCCTCTAACCTTGACATTATTTATTATCATTGTTTAATCGTTACATTAATATTTCATCTCAAAGTTCTCATCTTCTTCTTCTTCTTCTCCTTCTTTTTCTTTATTATTATTATTATTACTATTATTATTATTCTTGTTGTTGTTGTTGTTATTGTTGTTGTTGTTATTGTTGTTGTTATTATTCTTGTTGTTGTATTATTGTTATTTATAATTTGTACAATTAACCTCCCTGTGGTTCGACCCCGGTCTTGCCGGGTTATTTATTACTTCGACACTCCTGCACTTGGGAGAAGACATCAATCTTTCAGTCATGTCAAGCACATAAAAGCAAATATAACTAGACACTTAATCATTACTTTTTGAAAACAACTGGGGCTTCTTCAATCTTCCAATTCTGGAATACTTCTTCAACTAAAAGTTTTTGCACAAAGGCGCTGGTTGAAGCCTCTTCTAGAGAATGGACAGTTAACTGAGGTAACAATTCATCTTTTTTTGTTATTTTTTGCTCATCATCACAGTTCCAGCCTTTCCCTTCACCTTCCTCTACATTGTTGATATCCATGACAGCAAGTTTCTGTCCCAAGACTTTCATCATGTTTTCAGGTTTCATCACATATGCTAACTTTGGAAAAGAAACATGGATAGGTGGGATTACAATGTCTTTTTCCTCTAGCTTTCTTCCTTCTATTATGGCCAACCTTCTTTCTCGCTTCATCCTAGCAGCTCTCTTGTGATCCTCTTTCTTAGGCTTAAAGCCAAGCCCAAACCTCTTATCAGCAGCCTTAATTTTCATCATGTTAACTCTTTTAAGATTTCCAGTAGTTAGATCATTCTGGAATGGCAGCCCATGTTTCAAAAAGTATTTAGCTATCATTCTAGCAGTATCGGAAATAACTAGTCTTCTCAACACCGTATTCTCTGGTACCCATTCGGTGTTCACAATCTCAAAGGCATGGAGATTTCCATCTTTGCAATCTTCTGCTTCAATATAAAGGACCGCCACATTCCTTATCATGGACAAGGTTTCTTCTGCCTTAACTTTCACTAAAGTACCATTGATAACGTACTTCAAACATTGGTGTAGAGATGATGTCACAACTCTAGAGGCGTGTATTCATGGCCTTCCTAATAACATGCTATACGAAGGATGGATATCCATCACTTGTAGGGTTATCAAAAACATCTGAGGCCCTACAAACAATTCAATGTCAATGGTCCCTATCACCTGTCTAGGGGAACCATCATATGCTCTAGCTGTCATAGTACTTGGCCTCATATGAGTAGCATTAATTGGCATCTTATCTAGCATATGCCTTGGTAGCACATTCAAAGCTGAACCATTATCCACAAGCACTTTGTCGATCAGACAGTCCTTATATTTCACAATGATATACAATGACTTGTTATGCCCAGTCCCTTCCGGGTCTAGCTCATCTTCAGTGAAGTATAAGTAATTGGAGGCTTGAATTCTTCCCACCAAATGTTCCATTGTATCCTGAGTAATATCCTGTGGCACATATGCTTCATTCAACTCCTTTTGCAACGCTTTACGGTGTAACTCAGAACTCAAGATAAGTGACATTAAAGAGATTCTAGTAGGAGTTTTCTTCAACTGATTTACCACACTATACTCACTATGCTTCATCAACTTCAGAAATTCATTAGACTCCTCTTCACTTATAGGTTTGTTCACTTCCATATCTTTAAAAGCATCAATTGTTTCTTTTCCTTTAGCTTTCCTCTGCCTCTCTAATTCTTTTGGTGCAAAACACCGACCACTTTGAGTTAAACCACCGATTTCAGTATAGAAGATAGGAGTAGGATTTTTAATGTTGAAAGCATACCCATAATTGCAAGGCATTGTGCTATAACTTCCATTATTGGTGCATACAGGCTTGGTTAGGATTAGTTTTGGTGGACCACCCACAGTTGGTTGGAGTCTACAAACCTCTTTTTTTTTTCTCCTGACGGCCTCTCATCCCAACTTCACTACTTTCTTCTTCACTTTCTATCCATATCATGCCAAAAATTAGCATCCTTTTCACTTCTTGGTGAAATTATTTGCAATCATCAATGTGATGTCCCACCTTGCCATGAAACTTACAGTAATTATTTTCATTCATTACTGGTTCAAACTTGGATAAATATCCAGACTGTACCATCATACCATACAGTTTTTCCATGGAAACCTTCAAAGTTCTTTCCTTCTTACCCTTTACTCCTATAGCATTCACCCCTCCACTGCTTGTAGCATGATTGGGTAAAGGGTTGGAATTCACATTCAATGCATCATCAAAAGTTATTCATCCAGCTTTTATCAATTGCAGAAGCTTGTTTTTAAATGTGTTACAGCTTTCAATGTTATGCCCAGCAATGCCAGCATGATACTCACATGTCATATAAGGCTTATACCAATTTGGGTATGGAGGTTGTAGTGGGGTTAAGGGAACAGGGGCCACTTGCCCAATACAGATGGAGTTGCAACTGCTGGTTGAGTAGAGGTATCCTCTCCAGACTTGGATACCAGGGTCTGCTCGAGTAGACTTGTAAGTCGTGGGATATCATTTTTCATGCTCTCCAACTCCCTTTGATAGTAAGCCTCTAGATGTGCTTTTTCTTTGTTCTCCATTATCTTTCTTCGTAGTCAAGTGTAATGAATTTTATGGTCTTTTGGGGGACCTATATTTCAACCTGAATGAATGCAAGTCAAATGAATGAAATGCACAAATTGATGCAAAATGCCATATGGATTATACATGCTTGTTATTTGTTTCAGGTTTTCCTTTAACTTATGATGAGGAACAGACCAGATCAGATTCTCTTAAGAAAGTTCTCACTGAGGACTCCAAACCTACAGGAACTTGAACCGATTTAGGGAAGAAATTTGATGTCATAAATCCATATCAAAATAAACATTTCTCATAATGAAAAGATGATGAAATTGTCTTTTATTGGTTTATAATATTAGAATTACAACAAGTCAATCTTTCCAAAGCCTTGGACAGTCATATGCTGCGATCTCATTAATTTCATCTCTGATTAACCCAAAAAACTGATGGAATTCATTTCTAGTCATTGGCTCACCATCTGCTATTTGTTGGGCTATGCTTTTTAATCCTGAAGCATAATTCTTGTCATCATCTACTTGTACATGATAGCGCATAGCTTCAAAAGCCTAACATTCTGCTTCTTTTTTTGCATTTTCTTTTTCTGATGATAAGGTTTACTCAATGGAAAGCAAATGGTCCACATGCTCATCTAAATTGGCAATTAATGTATCTTGATTTTGACACTGTTCCTGAAGTGATTTATTTGCCTCTTCCAACTTTAATGTCATTTCCTCATATTTTGATGCTCTTCTAACCCATCTCTTCATGTTGACATCTTGCTTCCTCTTATCTTCTGACAGAAGTGCATATTTTTCTTGTAGCTACTGGAACTCAAGTTGTTGATGTTCTAGCTGAGTTGACAACTCATCCTTTTCCTGTTTTGTGATAGCCAATGCTTTTTCTCGAATGGCGAGATCAGATGCCAACTTTCTTTTTTTAGTCGCTAACTCTTCCACTTTAGCATTCAAATTTAGGTTATAAGATTCTTGTTGAGCACGAACTTCTTCGTGTATGTCTTCAGCAGACTAAATCAAAGACCTGGATGGCCCTTCAAATGGAGGAATTTTGTATCCTTTCCCTCTCTTCTTTTGCCATATTGGATATCCTTTAGTTGTTTTTCCTTCTACTTTCTTAGCAGAAGTAACCCTACCAAGATGTTTCCATGCCTTTTTCACTGACTCTAATAATTTCTTCGAGGTCTTGAAATCTTCATAAAATGTTGCTAGTTCGGTAGTCCTTGGAATAAACTGCTCAAATCCAAACTGTCGTAAAACCATGTTAGCACAATAACTAATACAGCAGCGAGCTCCTATCAACGGGACCCATAGGTACTCACTATAGTATGCCAGATAAGATTTGAAGTAAGAATATCGACTCCTCCAATGAAATTGAGATTTACTCAGACTCGGAAACATTGATTCCTATGTAGTTCTTCCTACTTCATGCAAATGTTTTTCAGCAAAATTCTCCAACTTAGAATAAAGATGCCATGGGGTACCAACCAAACCTGAAATTTTCCCCTCAATCATGTGACTCACAGTCCAGACAAACAACAGCTGCAAGCAATATCTTAAACGACCCTTTCCGGCTTTTCTACAATAATTCAAGGATGAGAGAGTTTCTGCCAATATTGTTGTAGCAGGATTAATTTTAAGGGTCACCATATTTTTAAATACATTAACAGCCTCAAAATCGATCATTCCCTCGGCAAATGGGAAAAGAACCAAACCGTATATGCCCAAGGCCAAAATTCTCAATCGAATTTCATTGCTTTCATCACGTAATCTCCTCTTGAATATGGCTTCTAGTTCATTCCAAAACCAACCCTGGCTATTTCCTCGTTTAGTTGCATATGATTTTGCTAGTTGATAGTCTATCTGGGTAATCCAAGCAAAGTTAGAAAATGCATGCTCTATAGGTGTGTAAAAGTACACCTTTTCTGACTTGGGACAATTTAGCAGAGATTCATACTCCTCGATAGTAGGAGTCATATCCATAGTATCAAAAGTGAAGCACCGATATTCTGGATCCCAAAAACCTATCATGGCCTAAAAACAAGCATGTTGGACCCTAATTTTCAGTAAATGTGACAAGTCCCCATATTGTTTCTGAAAATCGATCTGATCATGAACGGATAACATTTCCCAACAGTCTAGTAGTTGTCCTGTACCAAGTGGTCTGTCATCTAATTTAACCTGTGCTGGTAATTGAGGCTTAAATTCTAATGGCAAACAATCCCCTTCATCATGTTGGCTCAATTTTGATCTGGTCAAAAATTCCTCAATAGTATTGGTTTTTTCCATCTCACACTTCCTATAAGGATAGGTGGAGATATAATGAGAATATGGAATGTATATAAAAATATATGTTAATGCATTAACATTTATTTGTGTCTTAAAGGGTACATCCTACTTGATAGGATTTAACTTATAAGGTTTGGCTCAGTTTATTCTATCCTTAAAGAAATTATTTGGTTCTTAGATTGCCTGAATTACTCGTGAAGTAATCGGCCTCTTAACCTTATACAAAATGAGTATGGGAAAAAAGTTCACAATACCCAATGCATAGGGTAAGTTACAATCCAAGCGAAAGTCCAAATGAGCATCAGTGGACATAAGTCACACTTGCCACTTGAATCTTTCTTTTTTAATCTTAAAAAAGACGAAGCTCGGGTCCAAAGCTTTTATGGGTTCATCGTGAAGTGTGTGAATACACAAATAAATATCATGCATGCATGTGGCAATATGGAAAATTGAAAAGAATTACAATAATAAATAATGTAAATAAAATAAATGCCAAAAATAAATAGCAATAAGAAAACGCATATGAAAAGCAAACACAAGCAGTTGGTTCAACCCTAAATCCCCAATGGAGTCGCCATTCTGTCGCTACACGAAGTCGGGCGACGGCTCCACTCTTTTTTTTGTTTGTTTTAACAAAAAGAATAATTATTTTTTTCTTGATTAGGGGAAATAAAGATTTTATTGGAGTCGCCATCTAGTAATTTGAGGGAACTAGAAATCCAAAATTAGGCACTGATCCCAGAGATTCAGGTACTGGGTTAGTTATGATTAAGGGAAGGTAGACACTACCCTTAAAACATCCTTTCAGAGAAAGGTTACCCTTACTTATGTGTTTTTTTTATTTGATTCAAATGCTATTATATTTTGAGCTTATTTACAAATTTTTTAAGATGGTTAACGTCGGTCCCTAAAAATAAAAGACATGTTAAAAATGACATCAGTCCCTAAAATTAGGAGACTTAGTCTAAAATGTCGATGTTTGTCCCTAAAAAGGAGAGTTACATTTGATTTACCAAAAGAAATAATAATGGACATAATCCATATTTGGTATTTAAATTTTTGACATCGGTCCTTTTTTGTAAATAAAAGAGACGTGTCGACAAATAATATTTATTTTATAAAACAAAATTATTTTGATATTGTTGAGAAATGGGTATATCCATATTTGCGAATCGGGTTTTGACCCATGAATAGTGATATGATAAAATAGGTGTTGGACCCGCGTCGTTATTTATTTTAAATTTTTTTTTTTTTGTTTTTTTACATGCAAAAATTTACAAGTATTTATATATAAAAATATCAAAAAATAACATAACAAATCATAGAAAATTACCTGAGTGCCATTGTATAGGTAAAAGACTGAAATACCTCGGATTTCTCTGAAATTTATGAAAATTTATGAGTGCCATTGTGTGGCTCACGCACGGCTACTGTTGGTGGCGGTGAAATTTTCCGGTGAGATTCCAGCCAATAGATGGTTGATTCTGGTAGATCTGAGGACGAGGATTCTGATGGTGGTGGTCTCGACAGCCGTTGATTGCTGATGAGGGAGAATCGACGACTTGAAGCTCGGTTGGCCGATGACTGTCGCGGCCTTTTTCCGGCCAAAATCGCTGATGAAATTGTGTAAAACGGCCTGGGTTTTGCTTCAGAGGAGGCGATGCACCTTTCTATGGTGGTTTGGCCGCTTAAAACAACCGGAAATGGAAGATCGGAGGAGAGAGAGAATCACCAGCGAGAGGAGAGAGGGGCTCTGAGTTTTGATACAGTGTGGACGAGCGCATGGTGCACCGGTGCGTCTGAAGCTTGTGAACCGTTGGATCGCGGATGAACAGATCGTGCGACTATGATTGGCTTGATCTACAAGTTGATCGGATGGTCAGGATGAACTGGGCTATGATCTGGTGTGACGCGGTGTACCGAGTGTTTGGTACACCTGATGACGTGGCGCAACAGAATCAAAGGGCAAATTATTTTAAAGACTGAGATGGATTTGGGTTTTAATCCGGTGTGGTAAAGCCTATTGTATCCTAAGAAATCAAAGGCTCAAATTTAAATACGGATTTGGGTTTTAATCCAGTGTGGTAAAGCCTATTGTATCCTAAGAAATCAAAGGCTCAAATTTAAATACTATTAGATCTAACGGTTGGGATATTTTTGGTATTTTTCAAATTGTTTTAAAAAAAAAATCAATATCTTACTAGCGTAAAGAAAAAGTAAAAAACTAAGTAAACAATGTCAAATAGTAACACAAATAGTTTGCTCTCGAATTCAGAATTCCGAATTCTCTTGTTTTCTGTTCGTTTTCTATTCGTCCTGTGAGCTTGGTTTCGTTGGCTATTAAATAGCCAATGAAAGGGGACAACGAATCATAGATTGTGCAGGTAATTACGGTGTGCAAAATTTTTAATGTGCAAAAAAAAATCAATATCTTACTAGCGTAAAGAAAAAGTAAAAAACTAAGTAAACAATGTCAAATAGTAACACAAATAGTTTGCTCGCAAATTCAGAATTCTCTTGTTTTCTGTTTCTCTTCTGTCCCTGTTGGCTTGGTTTCATTGGCTATTTATAGCCAATGAAAGGGGACAGCGAATCACAGATTGTGCAGGTAATCACGGGATTGTGCAAAATTTTCAATGTACAGCTACACTGCCTACCATCGGCAGAAATCCTCCACCTATTGTGACAAAATTCAATTATTTTTGTTGTTTTATTATATATAATAATAATATTTATTTATAGGATTTTCAATGTACAGCTGCACTGCCTACCATCGGCAGAAATCTTCCACCTATTGTGACAAAATTCAATTATTTTTGTTG
>NW_011501557.1:0-6981 GCF_000495115.2 Populus euphratica
GGCACCAAGGTTGTCACACCAAATGATAGGAGCAGAAATAGATGCAATCTTAAGATTTCATAATAAATATTGAAGCCAAAATAACCTTAGTAGTGTCATTGGCTAAGGCTTTATACTCAGCTTTAATAGAAAAGCGAGCAACTGTATGTTACTTTCCTGATTTCCACGAAATATGCATCTAACCAAAGAACACATGATAATCACCTAGGTTTTCTATCATCAACACTACGTACCTAATCTGCATTTGTAAAGACATATAAAGCAAATAAAGAACTACAAGTAATATGTAGGTCATAAGTTGCCATATCCTTAAGATAACACAAGATGCATTTAATAGCAACCCAATTAGAATTTGTAGGAGCATTGGTAGAGAATTATATAAATCATATCTTAGTACATCACCTAAACAACTTAAACTTTTGGGTTAAGATGGTTCTTTAATATGATATTAGAGCCTTGATGACCAAACGGTCTTGAGTTCGATTCTCACTATCTCTATTTATTTAAAAACAAATAAGCATAAGGTAATGTGAGTGGGTGCAAGTTTCAAGCCCAAAGAGCTTTCACTTGAAGTAGTGTGTTAGAGAATAATATAAATCGTATATTGGGGCCTCACCTAACAGTTTAAGCTTTTGGGTTAAAACCCCAAGATATAATTTTTATTATTCTCTAACACATCCTCTCAAATAAAAGCCTAGCAAAGCAAATATATGGTCTCATAAAGGTGAGATATTAAAGAGCACCTGTAATTTTATAAAAGTGTGTAGCATAAAAAAACAAAGGATCTGGCAATATGGTAGGTTTTGGATATAGATATAGAGTATGAACAGATTCGCAAGATAACATACTAGCCCGAGTGAGGATGTCAAGTGTATATTTATGTTATAAAAGTATAAGACCCATACTAGTAAGTTGAATCTCAATGCCTAAAAAAAAATAAACAATACCAAAGTCGCGAAGCTTAAATTTTAAGCTCAATAGCTGTATGAGGCGTTGAAGCAAAAAAGAGTTGCTACTTGTAAGCAGAATATCATCAACATAGAGCAAAAGATAACAAATGTCAGCACCAACAAAGAAGATAAACAATGAGGTATCCACTTTAGAGGCATGAAAACCAATTGATAGCAGGAAATCATTCAGACGAGTGTATTAAGCCCATAGAGCCTGTTTTAAACCATATAGAGATTTATGCAATCGACACACATGAGAAAGGAGAGTAGAATTAAAAAACTTGGAGGTTGTTTCATGTAGACCTCCTCATCAAGAACGCCATCGAGGAAGGCATTATGGATATCAAACTAATGAATTTTCCAATCACATGAAACAACAATGGAGAAGATTAATCTAACAATCTCCTATTTGATAACAGAACTAAAGATTTTAGAGTAATCAATACCTTTTTACTAAGTAAAGCC
Organism: Populus euphratica; assembly: GCF_000495115.2. Lineage (NCBI taxonomy): Eukaryota > Viridiplantae > Streptophyta > Magnoliopsida > Malpighiales > Salicaceae > Populus > Populus euphratica. Next base: position 1,416 of record NW_011501557.1, read on the forward strand.
TCTAGCAACAAGATGCTCCTTATACCTCTCAATGCAGCCATCAGATCTGTGTTTAATCTTGTACACCTACTAACTACCAACAACATTCATTGAAGGATGAAATAAGACTAAGGTCCAAGTTATGTTAGCATTTAAGGCCTGAATTTTCTCATGCATAGCACTATGCCATGCCTCATACTTGTTAGCATCATTAAAAACAAGTGGCTAATAAGTAGGAAGAGAAACTACATGACCGAAGGAGGTAACAGGGGCGGTGGTAATTGATATGAATAATGTTATCCTAGGCTGTCAAGGACAAAGAACCATAGGATGTTGGTGAGTAGTTAGGTGTGAAGAAGGAGAGCTAGTACCTGGAAGTTGCTGGAGAGGATATGAGAAAAGGTCTACACAGAGCTGCAGGTCGGTTGGAGAGATGGTGGAAGGATTGGACTAGGTAGTAGACACCGACAAGCTGCTACAAAACTAAGCTATTCTACAATGTCAGACCTGAAGGCAAGGGCATCTGGTAATGGGGAACCTGTTCTTGCATAATGATCATTTGAAAAACAAGGAACTAATGATAATATGGCAAGGCTGGGTGGGGGTAAAGCAGAGGCAGAGGCTGTGGGCAAGTGAGGGTCTGTTGGGGTGCGGCGGAGGGTAAAACATAGGTGATGTTTTGATTGGTTGGTAAAGTGGTAGGCTGAAAGAATTAGGAAGGATGCAAGGGTGGAAAGTGTGTAGGCTATGTGGAGGGTACTAGGGCATTGTTATCTATTCAGAGTTTACAGAATGTAAGATATTTTCATAAAAACAAACATGATAGGAGACATAAATATGATGATAAGCTAAATCAAGACAATGATAACCAAGATGAGATGAGCTATATCCTAAGAACACACTTGGTGAAGAATGAAAATCCAATTTGTGAGCATGATATAAACTCAAAAAGGAAAAACAAAAACACCCAAAAGTATGCAGAAAATTATAATCAGGAGTACGATGAAACAAATACTCAAATGGAGATTTATTTTGAAGAACAAGAGTAGAAATGCGATTAATAAGATAAACCAATGATTCAAAAGCATAGTTTAAAAATCACAATGGTGCACTACATTGGCCTAAAAGAGTAAGGCTAGTTTTGACAATATGTTGATGACGCCGCTCAACAGTGCCATTTTATTCATGAGTATGAGGACAAATTAACCGATGATGAATACTAATGGTCTGAAAGAATTTATTTAACTTACAATATTCACCGCCCCAATCAGTTTGAACAGATTTAATTTTAAGTAAAAACTAACATTCAACAAGTGTTTGAAAACATTGAAAAGGTGGAAAACACATTAGATTTGGCAATAAGTGGATAATACCATATATGTTTGGTATGTGCATCGACAAACATAACAAAGTAATGGAAGCCATTAGAAGAAAACATAGGGGCAAGACCCCAAACATCACTAAATATTAAATCAAGTGGGGTAGTAGTTTTATGACCTGTAAGTCGCAATGATAAATGCAACAACTTGCCTAAAGGACAAGCTCGACACTAAGCAAAAGAACATCTAGAAGTACAAACTAGTAGATCTAAAATGTGAGGGGTTGGTTGACCCAAATGACGATGCCACATGTCGGTAGTTGCAAAGATGCAAGGAGACTAAAAAGCTTGAGGAACTAATGTAGCAGAAGAAATTGAGAGGATATAAAGACCATCATTACTTTGACTAAAAAGGAGAACTTCCTTGGTGATGAGATCCTTGACATAAAATAGAGAATCATGAAATTCAAAACAAACATGATTATCATCACAGAGTTTATGAAAAGATAACAATGGTTTGGTGATATAAGGCACATGAAGAACATTAAATAATGTAATGATGCGTTTTGGGGAATGTAAAATAGTATGTCCAATATATGATATGTCAAGGCCTTACCATCATTAACATGCAAATGATCATTACTAAGATAGGTTGCAGAATCGGTCAGAGTTGCAAGATCAAGTATGACATGTTGATTTATACTGGTGTCAAGGAACCAAGTCGTGGCAGAGACATTCCTAATAGCAAGGTAAGTAGAAGGTTATTGGGAATTGCTGAGAAATCGGGGAGAATATGGAGCTGTATGATCGAAGTTGGAGCACAATTGGTAGCAAACATGCTGTTATCTAAATCATTGGGTAGCCCTTGCATTGTGCCTATTCTGCTGCCAATTGGTTGGTCTCCAATCAACAACAGAGTGACCCCTTGGCTGGTGGTTGTAGCAAGTGTTATGGGGATGCTAGTTGCCACTAAAACGACCTTTGTTACGGCTAAAATTTAGGTTGTAATGAGAAATAGCAAGATGAGCAGTGAGTTGTGGTGTTGACGGCAATGGTCGCTGTTGCAGCACAGAAAAAGATAACAGAGAAGGAGTGACATCCTTGGAATGAAAGGAGTTCTTATACAAAAAATTATGGGTAAGAAGATGGTTGTGAAGATCAGCATATAAGAGTGGTTCTGCCTTAGTTATAAGACTCATTACCAAGTCTTTAAACTCACCATGAAAGCCACAAAAAACATAGAGATTGAAGTCTTCAAGAGACATAAGGCGACCAACAGCAACCAAATCATCAAATAACGATTTAGTTTGCTGCATGTATATACTAACCGGTAAGTCTCCTTGCCAAATATCTCAAAAGGAGCTAGAGAGTTGCAAGATGCGAGAATTAAATAGAGACACAAGCACTTTTTCAAGAGTGCACCAAAGATAACGCAGGGTAGAACAATCTACCACGAGATGCTGCACATCCATAGAGAGAAAAGAGAGTAATGCACTAAAAAATAACTGATCTCGTTGCTTCCAATGAAGAAAAGAAGGGTTGATTGTAGAGAAAGAACCAGCAGAACTGTTAGAAACATAAGATGGAGGGCACGACACTGAGTCGTCAATGAGATAATTTGTGTTCATAAGTTTCAACAAAACAACTTGGTAGGTGTTTAAGAGAGCAATCATAGCTGGAGTTTGTGTTCCCATAATGTGCAAAGGAATGACAGAAACTTGCAAGAAGGAGTCATTGATTTGTTTTGTAAATGAAGGCTGTTGTTGGGGGAAGAACACCACCACTAGAAGCTGGTAGATGACTGGTTGACGGGGCTGCACCACTAGTGGTGAGGAAGAAGTTAGATACATTGAGGAAAGGAGGGATGGCAGTCGAAGGCTCTCATACCAAGTTAAGAATAATTAGGAGGCTTAATATATTAGTTAGCTAATCCTTTCTATATATATGTATATGACAATACACATTAGTAATGATGGAGATTACCATACAAGAGATTACCATACAAGAGTATGACTATAATATTTTCTATATACAATATTTTCTATATAGGTACATTATATCATAGGGTAGGAAAAGGAGTGTCATGTTAGAGATAAGTGGGAAAAACTATTATTTTGCATAGATTCAACAAGGTGCTTATAATTTTTTTAAGTGAAAGTAATTTATTATTGTTGTTTTTGTTGAATACTATTGATAAAAACAAGGGTTCGAAAGGTATTTTTTTATTGTCAAACAAATAGCTTTCTTATTGTCAAACAAATAGATCAGTTCTGTCTATTTTGTTTATTTATTTTTTGTTTGTAAATAGTACTAAATAGTCTTATATATATTTGTTCTAGTTTGTCATCCTTTTAGGGCACTACACTCTTTTTAATAAAATTCTTCTATTATTGTAAAATAAAAAAAAAGTTAATATTATCATTATTGGTTATCTTATTATTATTGTTATTGTTGTGGTCGTTGTTATTCTAAAAGAATTTAAAAGTGTGATAACGATTATTTTTTAAAGTATTTTTTATTTAAAAATATATCAAAACATTATTTTTAATATCAATATATTAAAATAATCTAAAAACATGAAAAAATAATTTTAAATAATTTTTTTTTTAAATTTTATCTAATTCTTATTTGGAACGCAATGTCAAACCAGAACTAAGACGATTTTAGTGCACTTAAATTAAGCAAGTTACGACGTTTGACCAAAGCAATGAAAAGTATTTGTCTATAAAGAGCAATTTAAATATAGATAGTGATATGTTTTTATCTAAACTGAATACCATTGCTAGATTCAAAAAGAATGTTCAGCAGAAGTAAGTATACAACTATTACTTTTGAGGTAGGTCTAGTGTGGGATCAACTCATTTAATTTTTTTTTTCATACTTGGAATTAATTCAGAATTCAATTCCAAGTCTATACACGTTTTTCATACGCTTAGTATCTATAGACGTTTGACCAAAATAAATAAATTATGTAATTGAATGCTGAAATTAATCCCTAGATAACATCGAATGAGATTTGAAATTTTATTTATTTATTGATAAAGAGATTCTGTAGCTATCTTTGACCGAGAGACAATAATAATAAATATTTTCGCCCAAATCTCTGAATCCCACTTCCAACCGGTGATGTATGTAATTGTTTTTCTCTTTTGTTTTCTGTTTTAATTGATGAAAATAAATATGGATCTGATCATACCAGGTGGTAAATAAAATTGATGAAAATAAATGGGAATAGATTACATTTAAATAAAACTTTGAAGGCAAAGCCAGCCACTAATTTCAATGCATGAAACGGAAATTATATTGGATAGCAAAGCCGAGCACTGGATGCAATTGAATGTTTGGTCTATGCATCTTGTTTAAAATTAGAGACTCATGCACAAATCCATGGAATACCAAAATCATAGCAAAACTAGAGAGAAGTCTTGGGAACGTTTCTTCCTTTGGAACTGGTTGGAATTTATTGGAAAATGTCTGACATCCTTCATAGATTGGTAGTGAAAGAATTTCTAGAGTAGCTCTAAACCAGGAACACCATTGGATAAACCAAATTAGAGAAATTATTTAGAGTGCCTAAAATGTTGGTTTTGAATATGTATAATTAAAGTACCAGGCATGGTGAAAATTCCAGCAATAATTAAATGTTAGTTTTATGGGATTCATAGTTATTATAGTTGGGAACTAGACTGATACCCGAGCTATGTATGCTGTGGTCCATTTTAATTTTTCAGTAAAGTATTTAGGCTTTGCAAATGCATTTTTTTACAAAAATAAATAGAAATTCAATAAATGAGGTTATAGTCCCAACTAACTAAATAAGTTGACTTTATTTAAATTACACGGAGAGAGAAAAAAAAAGTACATGATAGTGAAACTGGATATATATATATATATAGACACAACATACATTGATCATGGTAACATGGAAAAAAAACTAAATTAAAAAAATTATTTTAGAGTGACTAAAATGTTAGTTGTGAATAGGTATTAATTAAAGTACCAGGCTTGGTGGAAATAAAGTAGTAGGCTATGTAAGTTGCGGTCCATATTATTTTTTGAGTAAAATATTTAGGCTTTGCAAGAACAATATAAAAAGAATTAGAAATCCAATAACTTGGATTATAGTCGTGGCCAACTAAATAAGCTAACTTTATTTAAATCATATAAAAAAAAAGAAAGAGATGATAGCAAAACTAAGATATTTATATATATATATGTATATATGTATATATATATATATATGTATGTATGTATATATATATATATGTA
>NW_011501557.1:7136-39065 GCF_000495115.2 Populus euphratica
TTAAAACAAAGGAAAAAATTCCTTATCGTCTCCTCTTTATATATATATATATCTTAGTTTCACTATCATCTCCTTTTTTTTTTCATATGAACTTAGTTTCGCTATCTTTTCCTCTTTCTTTTTTTGTATGATTTATATATAGATGTGAAAAAAATAAAAGGAAGGAGAGGATAGTGAATCTGGCCAGATTCGCCATCCTCTTCTCTCTTTTTTTCCCATATGATTAAATAAAGTCACTAATTTAGTTGGTCAAGAGTATAATCTAAGTTATTGAATTTTTATTTTTTTTTCTCTTTTTTTTTTTCATATGATTAAATAAAGTCACTTATTTAGTTGGTTGGGAGTATAACCAGAGTTATTGAATTTTTATTTTTTTTATTTACTCTTTTTTTTCCTTATATGATTAAATAAAGTCATATATTTAGTTGTTCTGAAGTATAATCTGAGTAATTGAATTTTTATTTTTTTGAAATGGACTTTCAAAGCCTAAATATTTTACTAAAAAAATAATATGGACAGCAAGATACATAACTTGAGCATCAATCTAGTTCCCAACTAAAATTACTATGAATCCAAAAACCCATGTAATATTTAATAGTATCTAGCAGAAAAACTAAATTAAAGAAATTATTCTAGAATGCCTAAAATGTTGGTTTTGAATAGGTATTAATTAAAGATCTAGGCTGGGTGGAAATTCCAGTAATAATTAAATATTAGATGGTTTTTTAATAGGTATTAATTAAAGTAATAGACTATGCAAGCTATGATCCATATTATTTTTTTAGTAAAGTATTTAGGCTTTGCAAGAACAATAAAAAAAATTAGAAATCCAATAACTTGAGTTATAGTCCTGACCAACTAAATAAGCTGGCTTTATTTAAATCATAGGATCAGATTCGCTATCGTCTCCTCTTTATATATATATATATCTTAGTTTCACTATCATCTCCTTTTTTTTTTCATATGAACTTAGTTTCGCTATCTTTTCCTCTTTCTTTTTTTGTATGATTTATATATAGATGTGAAAAAAATAAAAGGAAGGAGAGGATAGTGAATCTGGCCAGATTCGCCATCCTCTTCTCTCTTTTTTTCCCATATGATTAAATAAAGTCACTAATTTAGTTGGTCAAGAGTATAATCTAAGTTATTGAATTTTTATTTTTTTTTCAACTTTTTTTTCCTATATGATTAAATAAAGTCACTTATTTAGTTGGTCAGAAGTATAACCTGAGTTATTTAATTTTTATTTTTTTTTAAATGCACTTTCAAAGCCTAAATATTTTACTGAAAAAATAATATGGACAACTAGATGCATAATTTGAGCATTAGCCTAGTTCCCAACTAAAATTACTATGAATCCAAAAAACCATGTAATATTTAATAGCATCCAGCAGAAAAACTAAATTAGAGAAATTATTCTAGAATGCGTAAAATATTGGTTTTGAATAGGTATTAATTAAAGTACTAGGCTTGGTGGAAATTCCAGTAATAATTAAATATTAGATGGTTTTTGAATAGGTATTAATTAAAGTAATAGGCTAGGTAAGCTACGGTCCATATTATTTTTTGAGTAAAATATTTAGGCTTTACAAGAACAATAAAAAGGAAATTAGAAATCCAATAACTTGGGTTATAGTCATCATCAACTAAATAAACTAGCTTTATTTAAATCATATGAAAAAAAGAAAAAGAAAAAGAGGAGATGATAGCAAAACTAAGATATATATATATATATATATATATATATGATTAAATAAAATCACTTATTTAGTTGGTCAGGAGTATAACCTGAGTTATTGGATTTCTATTTTTTTTTAAATGCACTTTCAAAGCCTAGATATTTTACTCAAAAAATAATATGGACCGCAAGATACATAACTTGAGCATCAATCTAGTTTCCAACTAAAATTACTATGAATCCAAAAAATCATGTAATATTTAATAGTATTCAGCAAAGGTATATTGATCCTTACCTGTTTGAAAGTTTCAAAGATTTCAGAGTTATGATTGACTTTCTTTTGTTTGGTCATGGCATGAGGAAATAGAAGTGCTGGTGAGAAATCAGTCTTTTCTTTATAATTATAATGTTCAAATTCAACCCCTTCCTTACCCTCAAAGATTGACTCATCATCTCTCATAAGGTTTAAGAGTGAGTTTTTTCAATAACCTAACCACTACGAAGAGTGATGATTATTTGACCTAATCCATGTATTGGCTTTCGAAACTACTTGCATTTATATTGTATTGCCCCTTGGGATTTTGCTATAATTGAGATGGAAACTTACCTTTCTCTTGCAAAATGAGAGCAAATGTCAATTTTGCAATGGTATCTTTAAAATCTATCATGCTTTGAGCAAGTTGAGTATTGATTGTCTTTTGCTTTTCAATGAATGCATGTAATGTTTTCCCAAGATTTCTTCTAGGGGGTGGAGCATAAGAAGATGCATATCTATGAGAATTTTAAAAATTATGGTGTGCTTGAAACGATGGCTATGAACATTGTGAATTATTATTATCACTCTTCTAACTGAAATTTAGGTGATTTCTCCAACCAAGGTTATATGCGTGCGAGTATGGATTATGATTAGGCCTTTGGAAACTGTTTAAAGCATGAGCTTGTTTATGGAGGCATTCCTTAAAAGAATGCAAAGTTGGATAGTCATTGGTTGAGTGTTCGTTGGTTTCACAGATTTGATACACATGTCTTAAACAGATTTTAATTGACCATTGTTTTTTAATTCTAGTACCTCGACTTTTCTAGCTAAAGATGCAAACTTGGCTTGGAGGTCATGATCTTCCCTAAGGTTGTACATACCTCCATTAGATGTATGAGGTTAAGTTTTCCCAGTACCTCATAAGTACCTATGGTATCCCAATTTTAAGCATTTTCAATTAACAAGTCTAAGTACTCCATTGCTTCATTAGGTTCTTTATCTTCAAAAGTTTTATTACACATCAATTCCACCATTTGCCCATTTTTAGGTGTTAACCCTTCATAAAAATATAAAATCAATCTCCATATTTCAAAACCATAATGAGGGCAAGTGTTAAGCAAGTCTCGATATCTATCTCAACATTGGTAAAATGTTTCTCCTGGTTTTTGAGTGAAAGTGGTGATTTGTCTTTTGAAAGAGTTTGTTCTATGAGAATGAAAAAACTTTTTTAAAAGTTGTTGTTGCATTTCATCCCAAACACGAATGGATTCTAGTCTCAAATTTTATAACCATGTTTTAGCTTTAATCTGATTGTGTTCATGTGTTCATGCTACAATTTGAGTCATTATAAGTGTTACAAACCTCCTTAAATTCACTTAAATGCAAGTATGAATTTTCTAAATCTAAGCCATGAAAAGAAGGTAAAAGTTAAATAATCTCTGGCTTAAAATTTAAATGAGATGCATCAGGGGAAAAAAACTATGCATTAAGATGCAGTTGTTCATGTTGGATTCATGTAGTTTCTAAGTGTTTTAACATGGTTATTTTCATTATTCTCATTATGAAACGATTGGTTATCTTCTTGGTTCATATTTTCTGAAAATGATGAGGATACCCTACAAAGTCTACCACTTAATGTACATGACCAAACTCTCATGCACGTGTAGGAAGAGAATAAAAGGAAGAAGAAAACAAAAGAAACAAAGTTAGATACAAGAAAAGAGAAAAGAGAAACTAAAATAAAAACTATAATTTATACAAGAATTTACCTCCTCGGCAACGGTGCCAAAAACTTAACATGACTAAAAGATTGATGTCTTCTTCTAAGTAGAGGAGTGTCGAAGTAATAAATAATCCGGTAAGACTAAGGTCGAACCACAGAGAGGTTAACTATATAAATTATAAACAACAACAACAACAACAACAATAAATTAAAGAGGACTTTGAGATTGTAAGATTAATGTGAAGATTAAACAATAATAAAAATAAATGTCAAGGTTAGAGGATCCACTAATAGTATTTCAAACAAATATAGTATAAATTCTTTTTATTACTCAACTGGAAACCATACAGAAAGAAGGTTTCAATTGAATTATAAATTGTTAACATAATTACATTAGTTATCTTATTTGAATAATGTTAATACTTGTAAATGTTGTCAGGTATTCATGATTATAACTTATGTTAACAACAAATTAAGTTTCTTTCATAGCATAGGTGTAGATTATACCATATGGTTGGGCTATGAAAGTGCCAAGTATTTATTGTACCAAATATTATACAACAAAAATCTACATTAACCATTTAACAAGCAAAGTATTAAGAGTGAAGAAGATAACAAATACAAAACATATTAGTATCAAACATTAAAGTCCATGTTGAGTTTATACTATACTTATTCTTACACCATTAGTGTAACATTTTCACTTTGACATAATAAACTTAACTAAACATAATGAAAGAGAGAAACATAAATAAACAAGATAAGAAGATAAATAAGATATAAGATAACTAAGTAAAGGAAAGGCAATGACAAACATAAACAAGAGATTAATGAAAGCAAAACTTAAGCATTACAAAAATATAAAGAAAGAGAGCAAGAACATGATCTTGATCTAAAAACCAAGATGCCTAAATGCATGGCAAATGCCTCCCTTTATAGGCCAAAATTAGAAACTATTGATTTGTTGACTAAATGTTGAATGGGTGACCACATCTTAACTTGGTGACAATCCTTATCTTCCTATCTGAATAAAACGTCATTGCTAACATTAGAATTTGAACAGATTTGATTCATGAAATTTCTAGAAAATTATCTTAGCTTTCCAACAAAATTAATTGAGGTCATTTGGACTTCTAGAACTCAAGATATGGGCTGAACACTGAACAGTGTCTGTGTTGCAGGACAAATTTGAACTTCTCCATTATTGCTAAGATTTGGACTTTAAAACAGCAGAATTGAGTTTTGCATTCCCATGAATATTTTAGACCTATGTCTTAGCTTTCTAGCCATATAAACTAAATTGAAATTCAAATCTACAACTCCAAAAATAACATAATAATTGAACAGTGTTCCAGTTTGGACTGAACCAACATCTCTTTTCTAAGCTTCACCTTCTCTTTGTCTTCTCAATTTCAGTAGGTCAACTCATCAATCAATACTTTAATTTATGTGATAGGCTTGCATTTAAGATAAACATTTACCATAAATTAAAGGTATCTTATAGTATCATACTTGTTATTATAAAACATGCTTTAGTTAAGGAGTTATTGATACTTCAAGTGCAAAATATTGATATAAAATGTTGATAAAAATGCATTTTTAACTACTAATTAATAAATAAGATATAAGTTAACGAAGTAAAGGAAAGGAAATGAAAAGTATAAACAAAAGATTAATGAAAGCAAAACTTAAACACTACAAAAATATAAAGAGAAAGAGTAAGAACATGATCTTGATCTGAAAACCAAGATGCCTAAATGCATTACAAATGCCTCCTTTTATAGGTCGAAATTAGAAACTATTGATTTATTGACTAATTGTTGAATAGGTGGTCACATCTTGACTTGGTGACAATCCTTATCTTCTTGTCTGAACAAAACATCAATGCTAACATCAGAATTTGAACAAACTTGTTATGAAAGTTCTTGGAAATCATCTTAGTTTTCCAATAAAAAAACAAATTAAGGTTATTTAAACTTTTAAAACTTGAGATATGGGCTGAACACTTAATAGTATTTGGGTTGTAGGATAGATTCTAATTTCTCCGTTATTACTACAATTTAAACTTGAAAATGACCTTTTTAAATCTTGCATTCCGTATGAAAGTTTTAGGCCTATGTCTTAGCTTTTCATCCATATAGAGCAGACCCAAATCCATGTTTTACAGCTATAGATATGACCCAATAACTGAACAGTGTTTCAGTTTGGACTAAACTAGCATCTCTTTTCTAAGCTTAAATCTCTTTTTGTCTTCTCAATTTCAGTATTTAAACTCGTCAATCAATCAATCAATTAATCTTTTCATTTATATGATAGGCCTACATTTAGGATGAACATGTACCATAAATTAAAGATATCTTATATTATTAGACATGTTATTATAAAGTGTGCTTTAGTTAAGGAGTTATTGATACTTCAATTGCAAAATAATGATTTAAAACCTTGATAAAAATGTACTTTAAGTACTAATCAACCTACCTAGTGATAAAATACAAGGAAACTTGCAAGTGGTCTCATTGTTCCAAGCAACATGCTTGATGGTGAAAATAAAGAGAGATTTTTTTATTTTTTTTATAAGTGGTCTCATTATAATGGGTGACCGACCTAGGTGGAAAAATACAAAAAAATGGTCTCATTATAATAGGTGACCTACCTAAGTTAAAAAGAAAATGTCTCATTGTAATAGGTAACCTACCCAAGTAAAAAGAGAAAGGAAAATAAGGGCTTAAAGGCGCATTCAAAAGGATGGTCGAGGGCTCGAAGGCGTGCTCGAAAGGAGGTAGGGTTAAAAAACACACTACCTTTAAATAGTTAAGGGCTTTAAGGCGCGCTTGAAAGGAAGCAAGGGCTCAAAAGAACACTAAAAAAGAAATGTGGGCTCAAAGGCACGCTTAAAAGAAGGTTGGGTTAGGAAACGCACTACCTTAAATGATTGAGGGCTCGAAGGCACATTAAGAAAAAAACGAGGGCTCAAAGGGGCCCTCAAAAAGAAGCGAGGGCTTAAAGGCGTGCTAAAAAAATGTGAGGGCTCAAAAATGCATTCAGAAAGAAGAGAGGACTCAAAGATGCGTTAAAAAAGAGGTAGGGTTTGGAAACACACTACCTTGGATGGTTAAGAAAAGGTGGTGGAAAAATACAAAGAGAGATTATTATTATTATTATTATTATTATTATTATTATTATTATTGTATGGCCTAATTCTCGTGGGCGGCCCACCCAGGTTAAAATTTCTCAAATGTGAAAAATTTTAAAAAATGATCTCAAACTTGGCCATTTCAAGGTGGCCTTCCATTTAATGGATCTCATCAAAGATTTCTCTTGCGAAGTTTGCAAAACTTGTTGTCCAATGTATCAAAGTTTAGATGATATGCATGCATCTTTACCTGATTTGAAATATAGGCCCCCATTTCTTCTTAATCTTTTTGTTTGCTTGATTGATGATGACTTGCTATCTCTGATTTTAGTCATCTTTATCATTTAGCTTTTAGCCTACTCAAGTTAGCTCATGTAAGTCTCCTCCCAGATTTGTTTACACAACTTAGCATTTATGGTGCCCATCGTGACCCGCTTGCTTACTAGAAATTTTTTGTCTCGTCAAATAATTTGAGAGGATCACTTATTAGTCCCCGTCTCACTTTTAAAAATATTTGTTGTCACTTGCTGAAAGGATCAAGCTGCCTTTTATAAACCAAGATGCCCCCTTATCTTGTTATAGGAAATGTTCATCTCTTTTACTAGAAGGGATCGATTTGTTTTTCTCAACATAATGTTGCCCCTTTGTACTGGTCATTGCCCTTAGGTTTGCTTTGTCAACAACTCTACCAAGTAATGTTTTTTTAAGCGACCATTTTCTCATTTCTCTCATTTTTAGTTTGGTAAAGGAATAGCTGTCCAGAATGAATCTTGAAATTTTGATCTTGCATTTTTAAAACAAAATTTGTTTTGATGTAAGTTTAAAAGCATTTTCTTTTGAAATCTTGCAACTCCTTGGTTTTTTCTTGGAAAAGAGATTATTTGCTCTTGTATTTGGCAATATTATATTTAGTGAAAGTATATCATAAGGTGACCTTATGTTTCTTATGGGTTTCCAAAGTGAAAGGCTTGAGAAAAAGCTCGAATACTTATTTTATTAACATGAATAATAATGAATAGCTTGTTCTCAATATCATGGCTCTAATAAAGAAGTACTCTTTGCATTTTAAGAGCATTGCTTATTAATCCAGGTTGCTTGCTTGCTTGATTAGAAAGGACTTCTATATGCATGTAATGTAGGCTGAGGTTTTTTGTTATGAAAGAAAAGATCATAAGGCTCAAAAAGTGTTTTAGGGTTTCAAAAACTAAGGATCACTATCAGCAATTCAACTTTTTATATCGTTCCTTTTTTTTCTTTTTTCTTTTTGCCATTTTTCTTTGATTCACCCTTTTCTTTTCTTTTTATTATTTTTCTAGGACATACTCACTTTATCTTTGTTATCACTCTTTCTTCTGATTTAGGCATGCCTCCTAGTCATTAAATTTCTTGGGCTTTTTTGCCTTTTCAGCTTTCTCATAGTTTTTTTCATCTTTTCTCATTCAAATTTTCACTTGCCCCTAGTATGGGGTGTGATCATAGTCAGGATTTCTCATGGAAAAAAAATTATTCAGGCTCAAAAAAGAACTGCAAGGAATATACTTTTTAGAATATGAAAGGAACAATAAAGATAGTCTTTTCTCATTTCAAACGCAAGTAGTTAAAATCAATAAACTTTGGCCACATCCAATGTGATGGTTTGGTTTTTGTAAAAAGATGCATTTCATGAGCCTATGAGCAATGAGTTCACTATATATTATTATTCATACGGCTTAAGAGTCATGGTGTGAGGATGATAGTTCATTTTTTTATTCGTACATTTTGGTTCAGAGTTTAGTCACCTTAATAAAGGAGTTGCTTGATTCATATGTCATTTTACAAATAGAATCTCAAAAATATCATTTTAAATATCAAATTATTTTTGAAATCAAAATGCAATTTTAATTTTCAAAATTCCAAAAGGGAAACTAATTTTGGTAAAAGAGATGAATTGAGTCTACAAGATCATACGAGGCTTCAAAAGGGTATTTGTGAATGTATAGAGGGAACCCCTTTTAGGATATTTTGGTTGTAAATCAAAGGAAAAGACACAATTTGAAGGAAAAACTCATTATTTCATTAAAATCCTAAAAAGTAACAAAGACCTTATACTAGCAAGGTGACATATAAAAAGAGCTAAACACTTAGTAATCATCGATTGGAATTTCTGGAATCTTTCAATCATCCCTCTCCTATAAATTCCTCGACAAGGGCACTTTTCTAATAGTTAGTTAGGGTCACACATAGACCAGTCTTGGCCTAGTGACACTGTAGCTTTGTCTTCAAGACAAGTGATCTCTAGATGTCTTTGTTTTAGTAGCTCTTTCTCTCGCCTTTGTAATCACCTTCAATATTATAAACCTCAGTTTCTTTCTTTTCTCTAGTGAAATGTTTCTCCTCGATTGAGTTAGTTATCATTCATAAATGGATAGCTTGTTCAATCCTCTCAGCTATAGCAACCAGGTCAAAAAAATGTTGTGCAGAGCTTCCAACCAAATATTCAAAGTACAGGGCCTTGAAAATGATGACAAACAAGTTGATTAACTTCTTTTCCAATAAAGGATGATTAACCTGTGTGACAATCTCACACCATCTTTGAGAGTATTCTCTTATGGACTCTTTATTGTCCTTTTCCATAGCTTACAAGCTTGACCTATTAGGGCTCACATTCATATTGAACTTATATTGCCTAATGAAGATATCAACTAAGTCCTTCCTTTTTCTTTTTCTTTTTATCTTGGTATTGTCTAAACACATACACCAAGTAAGGGTAACATCACTCAAACTATCTTGAAAGAAGTGAATCAATAATTTCTTGTCATGGACCATGATTAATACTTAAAAGTGCATTTTTATCAAGGTTTTATATCATCATTTTGCACTTGAAGTATCAATAACTCCTTAACTAAAGCATGTTTTATAATAGCACTTGAAGTATCAATAACTCCTTAACTAAAATATGTTTTATAATAATGTATCTAATAATATAAGATACCTATAATTTGTGGTAAATGTCTATTTTTAATGCAGGTCTATCACATAAATGAAAGGATTGATTGATGACTTGAAGAACTTAAATTGCAATATATCTAATAATATAAGATACCTTTAATTTATGGTAAATGTTCATTTTAAATGCAGGCCTATCACATAAATGAAAGGATTGATTGATGACTTGAAGAACTTAAATTGCAAGGATAAAGAGATGGCCAAACTTAGAAAAGAGATGTCGGTGCAATCCAAACCGGAACACTGTTTGGTAATTGGGTTATATCTGGAGCTACAGATCTCAGCTTTAGGTCGAATTTCATGGTCAAACTTAGAGAAGAGATGTCGGTGCAATCCAAACCGGAACACTATTCGGTAATTGGGTCATATCTGGAGCTACAGATCTCAGATTTAGATCCAATTTATATGGATGGAAAGGTAAGACATAGGCCTACAACTTTTATATAGAGCCCAAGATCTAAAAAGGCCATTATCAAGTCCAAATTGTAACAACAACAAAGAAGCCCGAATCTGTCTTCCAGCCCGAGCACTGTTCGGTATTTATATCTCAGATTTAGGTCCAATTTATATGTATGGAAAGGTAAGACATAGGCCTACAACTTTCATATGGAGCCCAAGATCTAAAAAGGCCATTATCAAGTCCAAATTGTAGCAACAACAAAGAAGCCCGAATCTGTCTTCCAGCCCGAGCACTGTTCGGTATTTTGGCCATATCTGGAGTTCTAGAAGTCCAAATGAGCTGAATTTTTTACACAAGAAAGCTGAGACAATTGCCTACAACTTTCATGTTTACAACTGGCTCCAATTTTGACGTTATCAATGACGTTTTGGGCAGACAAGAGAAGATAAGGATTGTCACCAAGTCAAGAGTTGGTCATCCACTCATCAATTAGTCATCAAATCAATAGTTCCCAATTTTGGCCTATAAAAGGAGGCATTTGCCATGCATTTGGGCATCTTGGTTTCCAGATCAAGATCATGCTCTTCCTTTCTCTCTTTGTATTTTTTGTAATGTTTATGCTTTGCTTTCATTAATACTAAGTTTATGCTTTTCATTTCCTTTCCTTTACTTAGTTAGCTTTTATGTTCTTATTTTGTTTATCTATTTTTCTTTCTTTTATTATGTCTAGCTAAGTTAATTATGTCAAGGTGAAAAGGTTACACTAATGGTTTTGGCCATATCTGGAGTTCTAGAAGTCCAAATGAGCTGAAGTTTTTACACAAAAAAGCTGAGACAATTGCCTACAACTTTCATGTTTACAACTGGCTCCAATTTTGACGTTATCAATGACGTTTTGGGCAGACAAGAGAAGATAAGGATTGTCACCAAGTCAAAAGTTGGCCACCCACTTATCAATTAGTCATCAAATCAATAGTTCCCAATTTTGGCCTATAAAAGGAGGCATTTGCCATGCATTTAGGCATCTTGGTTTCCAGATCAAGATCATGTTCTTCCTTTCTCTCTTTGTATTTTTTATGCTTTGCTTTCATTAATATTAAGTTTATGCCTTTCATTTCCTTTCCTTTACTTAGTTAACTTTTATGTTCTTATTTTGTTTATTTATTTTCCTTTCTTTCATTATGTCTAGCTAAGTTAATTATGTCAAGGTGAAAAGGTTACACTAATGGTGTAAGAATAAGTATAGTGTAAACTTAATATGGACTTTAATGTTTGATACTAACATGTTTTATATTTGTTATCTTGTTCACTCTTTAATACTTTGCTTGTTAAATGACTAATCTTGATTTATGTTGTATAACACTTGGTACAACAAATGCTTGGCACTTTCATAGCCCATAATGTATGGTATAACCGACACCTGAGCTATGAAAGGAACTTGATTTGTTGTTAACATAAGTTATAATCATGAATGCTTGACGAGATTTACAAGTATTATCATTAATTGAATAAGATGACTAATGTAATCATGTTAACAATATATAATCTGATTGGAACCTCCTTTGTGTGTGGTTTCCAATTCAATAATAAGAGTTTATACTATACTTGTTTGATATACCATTAGTGGAACCTCTAACCTTGACATTTGTTATTATTATTGTTTAATCCTTACATTAATTTTCCATCTCCAAGTTCTCATCATCTTCTTCTTCTTCTCTTTCTTTATTATTATTATTATTATTATTATTATTATTATTATTATTATTATTATCGTTATTACTATTATTGTTATTTATAATTGTTGTTTATAATTTGTACAATTAACCTCCCTGTGGTTCGACCCCGGTCTTGCCGGGTTATTTATTACTTCGACACTCCTGCACTTGGGAGAAGACAACAATCTTTTCGTCGTGTCAGACCACCTCAGTTATTTTGTTGTAGTATGCCTTAAAATGAGTCACAGGGCATTGAGTTCCTGTATATTTGATGAACTCTAGCACCCTAAACTTTTTAGGAATGACTATGTTAAGTACCAGACACATTTCAACAGCTTTTATATGGTCATGTAGGCTAATTCCCTCAAATACGCTCAACATTTGTTCCAAGGCAGCCCATTTATCTAGGACATCTTCTTTTACCATCTTGTTCTTTTGAGATTCTTTCATTGTAAGATCAATGACATATGCTGGTTCAGAAAATTAGGAATACATAGCCTATTAAAACACCTCACTTGCCCTCAAATTATATGGATTTACGAGCATAGGTTCAGACTGAGCTGTAAATTTTGCTTCTTCAGGTTCAGATCTTCAGGCTTGTTGGGGTGACATAATGACCACTATTCTTTGGATGTGTGGTCAAATCCAAATCCAATATGCATTGCAATATCAAAAGGAGATCTGTTTAGCCTTTTGTCATATGAGCTTTCAGCCATATTCTTGGTGTTTTTCATTATGCATCTCATTTCTTTAAGTAGGGGTATCTCACCAACATCCTGTCTAGGGCAGTTTTTGTCGGTCATTTGCAAGGATTCAGACTCGAGTCCATACTCAACAATTGTTATCTTAGAAATAACAGTCATTACATTATCTAAAAGCATGTTTAAGCTTATCGCAAAGATTAACCTAAAGGATAGGTTCTAGTCATTGAATGCATTGGGGTAGTTTTTGTTATCTAGTCTCAATGATCTTTCGCATTCTAAGAGATCGTCCTCGAAAGATTGATATGAGGTTTACAAGTAGCATCAAGATAGAGGCCCAGAGTAATATTAGTTCAGCATATCAACCATCATCGAGCAAACAATCATGCAAGAGTTGGATAGTTTCGTGAGCCTTACCCAAGCTAAAGTCATTGGGGTGCCGTTACTCCATTTATCTTAAAGTTGATACCATACATATTAAAAATAAGATAAGTGATATGTGAAGGCCTTAGATCCATATCCAATAAATATGCATCATAAACATGAATAACTATGCATGCTAAAATAGTAAAAAGAACAAAAAAAATAAAACTTGATAAACACAACATAGCCATAACAAGGAGGAAAACAGTACGACAAATATTGTTTAATAATAAAAAAGAAAATAGCAAAGCTTAGTTCTAAGGTCCTCAGCGGAGTCACCATTCTATCACACCCGGACATCATGACAACCGATTAAAAATCACTCAATTGGAAAAAAGAACATATATTTGGCATCTTGTTCTTTTAGGAGAAAAGGTATTGTTCAAGGAGTAGTCACCTAGTATTATGGTCACTAGGAAACCTAACTGGTCAACAAAGATTATATGGTATGGGACTGGTTACGCAAAAGGGAAGATGTTATCACCCCCTAAATGTCCTACCTAAGGTAGACTGCATTACTGGCTTTGTCTAAAATTACTTAAGAATTTGTTCTCCTTTTTCCTATTTTTATCTTTCCCTTCATGTTCCTGACTCTAGCATCAGTGAACAAATCCTTCTAATATTTTCAACATTGGCGTTATTAAATATTGCACAAATCCAAAAAATATGATACTCCTGACTCTAGCATCAATGAATATTTTCGCAAAAAATAAATTTGAAGAAGAAATTTTCTTGTTTATCATTTATTATTATTTATCCTTTTTAGATGTAAATAATTAAAAAAATGCAAGATAAATTTGTATTTAACAATAATAGGCCACAGATTGAGCACATAACTTAAAAAATACAAAATACAAAGAAGAAAAAAATAAATCAAAGTGTGAGGGGCCCACAAATAATTCAACAAAGATCCCCAAATATTTTTAGAATTTTATGATATCGAAAAAGGGCTTGTTTGGCCAAATATCAAACTAAAATAAGCATAAAAATTATAGTTAAGGCATAAGGGTATGTTTTGCCAAACATACCCTTAATAAACATAATTTGAGCCAACTGGGCTTAAAGCCCAAATCCAGCCCACTCTCGTTTTTTTTTTCATCTTTTTTTTAGGGCATTTGGTCTAGCCTAACCAACATGGACTAGGCTAGACCCAAGCGGTCTGGCCCAATTATTGGCTCAAGCCAATAACTAGGCCAAACAACAGGCACGTGTGAACTGGTTCACACGTGCTCCTGCATAGTGCGAAGGTAATTAATTTACCTTGGCACTATTTTAAACAAATTTACAGAGCTTGAGGAAGAGAGCTTACCTAGGTGAAGATAGCGATGGGGAAGCAAACGGGGTGATGATTTTAGCACCAGCAAAAGAACGACCTTCTCCTCCCTTTTATTTTCAAACCACTCTCCTTTGTTTTCTTGTTCTTATTTTTTTTTTACCTATTCTCCTTGAATCCAGAGTCAAAGACAAAGCTGGGTTTTGCTTTCTATATTTTATGCCTTCCACTCTTTTGCCCTGTTCGTCCTCCCCTGGTTGTGTGAATTCTCTTGGCCTTTATAGGCATTCTTCTTGCTCCTTATCTTCCCCTGATAAGGATGAAGTTTAAGGAGTTTGTGTTTTGAATGAATGGGGATGCCAATAGTCCTGCCATAGATGGGTTGTTAGTGATGGTTTCCTTGACGTTGTTGGCATGTCGTGGGGGTGAAGGACACGAAAATTGACCGAGAAGTTGGTGATGGAAGTCATGGGCACTTCAATGTGCTAGGTGGCTTGATCATCAACGTTTATTCATCACAAGTAGCTTCCTCTGTTTTCAGAGGAAAAAGACAAAGCATAAGAGGGACAAAACAACGCTGGATTTGTTGGTGGCCTGTTTCTCCAATTCGATTCCTAAAGTTTTGAATTTTTGCATTCAAGCCCCTAATCTTTTAAATTTCAAGATTTACCCTTAAAATTAAATTAAAAATAAATGGGTTAAAATTGGGTTACAACAACTTAAATGAAAAGAAGACAAATCAACAGTAGTAGTAGCAGTAGTGGGAACTCACACTTTTAACTCATCCAAAATGTATAATCCATTCTCCCTACGGCCTGTCCCAATCACCTTTTGAGATTGCAGATCTTGTACACAACAAAAAGAAAAGGAAAAAATGATTATATAATCACCAGAATCATATAATTAACCAACAGAAGTAAGATTCAATTTGAAATTCAAAATAAGATAAATATTAGGAAGAGACAAGTGAGGTGTGACAATAGAACCAACACCTACTAAAGACATGGGAGTGCTATCAGCAGTCATAACATGAATGGAGGGTGAAAGGGAAACAGAGGTAAAAGATGAAGAGTCTAGAGACATATGATGTGAAACACCAGAATCCAAAACCCATTCAGAATGTAACATACCTGAGGAACTATAAGGCAACTAACTTATGGAAGAAGAAGTTGACATTGCTTGTGGCTGCAAGGAGAGAAACTTCTGAAAGTGCTCAACTAAAGTACGATGATCAATAATAGAGCTTGAGGAAGCTACTGATATGGTATTATGGTGTGGTGGTTTATAACCCTAAGGTGGTTTATGAGCATTAGATTATGACTGATTGTTAGGTTTCCAAGCTTGATTTTGTTGTCTCAACTTAAGACATTAAGTCTTCCAATTACCTTTCTGCTTACAGAAATTGCACTCGTCGAAGCCAACCCTTGTATAAGGTTTATGGTGGTGATTGGAGAACTATTTAGAGGGTACTACTAGTGCAAAAGGATTGAAAGCAGAAATAATACCCTTTTCAGAATACGACTGAAGACGCATTTCTTCAGCCAATAACTCACTAATAACTAAGTCAACAGAAGAAAGTGGAAAGCGATGCAATAGTGAACCTTTAAGTCCTTCGAAATTACTGCGAAGTGTTGTTAAATATTGTATCAATCATTGCTACTCTCTACTTTTAATATAAGCACCATGTGCATTTAGTTCTGTCGATTCTGTGAAAGGCAATTGATCCCAAAGATCTGTCATGGAATAATGTAACTCCTGAATACTCATATTCTTTTGATGAAGAGCTCGTTTGTCATTCTATAACTGATAATGCATTACAAAATTTGATTGCGTGAATAACCTTTGTAGATAATCCCAAACCTCTTTTGTTATCTCATACTTCGCTAACTGCGTACTTATGGAATGCTCAATAGAATTGTTGATCCAAGTAATGATTTTTGCATTGTTTGCTTCCCATGCATCTATCAAAGCAACATCCCCTTCCTTAGTATTTTTGGGCACTATATAGGTTCCACTAACATATCCCCACATCTTTTTACCCTTAAAAAAATTTCTCATTACATAGCTCCAATACGAATAGTTCTTCTCATCCAACCTTACACTCACAGGCCGAAGCGAATCATCTTTTTCAGTAACCATAATCAACAATCACAGAGAACCAGAATGCAAAAGCAACGGAAAAAAAAATACCAAATTGCAAAAACTGAATAGAGATTGTAGAAACTAAACAAATATCTTCTTAAAGTTATATGATTACTCCAAAACACAAAATAAATTTGCAGAAATTGAACGCAGATACCAAATTGCAGAAACTAAAGGGAAGACGAAATACCAAAATAATTACAAAAACTAAACGCAAATATCAAATTGCAGAAGCTGAAGGAAAGATGAAATACAAAATTTTGCAGAAGTGGAAGACAAAATATCACTTCAAATTTTCTTTTACAGAAGTTGGATCCGTAAAAGTTATATTTGAGATTAAGCCTCGTTCTATAAAACCAGCTCTAATATCATATTAAAATAATTAAGACCAAACACAAAAATAAGGCTAAAATTCTCAATATTTTGTTTATTATGAGTGCTTAGGGTTAACTTAAATACAAAAAAAATTATATATAAGTTAAACTGAAAATATTTTTCTACCCTTAATAAATAAGACTAAAAAAAATTATTTAACAGAAACTACCACATCTTTGGATTTTGAAAGATTCGTATCTGTTGATTTGTAAAGCTCAAGGTTACTTGTCTTGATCAAAATTTGTTTTTCTTACAAAGAGGATTCTTCGTTTACTTCAGAGAATGCAGAAACTAATTGCTGGAGCAACTTTTGGGTTTCCAAAGGCAGAACCTTTAATTTGTTTATTTCAAGTTGGGAGATTTTATCTTCATCTGAAACCATTTGAGCCCATGATCTGGACTTTTGTTTCTACTCTTTTAGAATGTAAAGGCATGATGCCTTTTCCTTTGTCTTTGTCTTCCTATTTAGATGGCATTGGGTCGTCTTCCCTGCAACAAATTCTCTTCTAAGGCATTCTAGCGGGGAATTTGAATTTTCTTTGATACATTCAATATCAGAATCTTTGTAAAGGCTTGCAAGTATGGCTGAGATTAAGGTAGAAGTATAAAATATAATTAAGACTTTCAAGAAATCTTTGTAATTGTTAAGGCTTGCTATGAAGGATTTGATATGGGGACTTATCACCAAATTGGATTGACTTCCTATGTGAAAAATTGTTAAGGAATCCAACTCCTGTTTAACTTAGCTTTTTAGTAATGGGTTTTTTATTATAATTATTATTCATTTTATAAAAAAAAATAACATAATATATATCATTCTTCCTAACTTTAGTTATGAAATTTTAGAAATAATATTTTAATATAATATGAATATTTATAATTGTAACTTCTTTATAATTTTATTTATAAAGTATTTATGTTTTAAAAATTTTATATTTACTCTAGTTTCATTAATCAAACTTAAATAATTATTATTATAAATAAAAATATATATTTTTACATAAATAAAGTCAATATTACATATAATCACTTCATTAACTACAAGATATATATACTAGCAATAATAAGTATTGATTAATGAGTAACTAACTATTCATACCAGGAAACATTAACTATAAAAAGTACTTTGGTGACTTTTTAGTTTTAATCTGTTTCTTATTCATGATTTTTCATGATAAAAAATTTGTGGTTCGTGGCATCAGCTTTTACTAATTGGATAAAGATCCCGGGCTGATGAAGAGGAAGAAGCAGTCCATGGTCCCTCCGATGACTTCACGAGGGACTGAGTTTCAGTTAAACTTCCATTGACAGAAGGTTGAGCAAACTTATTATGTAAGGACGTATAAAACCCTGATGGATCACCCAATGTGCTTGGAACCATGACTAGTTCCTCGACATCAGTTTTTCCTTCAAGCATGCTCACTACCGTAGACATTGTAGGTCTAAGTGCTGGAGACTGATTTGTGCATAGCAGGGCTACATTGATCATTCTAACCACTTCTTTCTTGTTGAATTCAGACCCCAATCTTGGATCAACCATCTCCATTATGTCCCCATTTTTTTGTAAATATAGAACCTGAAATAACAAAAAAAAAATAGATATATACCTGACCAAGAGTAAACATGAACAGACAATTAAGAGACTAAATGGGCATAACTTACCCTATCTAGAAGGCATACAAAATTTTCATCCCTCCTAAATTTGACGTTGTTCATCCCAGAAACAATTTCCAATGCTACAACACCAAAGCTGTATACATCTGCCTTGTAAGTTAAGTAACCATATAATGCATATTCCGGTGCCATGTATCCCCTGCACAGAAGAATAACTCAGGGACATTTTTCTAGTTTGCTTCTCTAAAACATGTAAAAAATGCTAAATGTCTATTGTTTGTTTTTGTTTTTGATAGGATTTCGAACCCTGGATGATAATATGAATAGTATATTCATTTAGCATTATATGGTTACTAGATAGGGCATAACTTACCCTATCTAGTAACCATATAATGCATATTCACTAGAACCTCTCCAAGGGTTAGTCTTAGAGGAACACAACCATAGATGGGAAACCCTGATCCATGAGAACCCTGCGGTGTGTGATTTGAACCCTAGATGCCTGCCTACCACATATTTTGAAGCTAACCCCTTCCATCGGCACTTGAGCCCAGTTACAGCATCATACTGTTTAAGACTTAAAGCTATCTTAGATAAATGACAATACTTGTGTGTTTTCCTTACAGTTTGTTAATGTCATCGTTTCAGGATTTTTCATGTGTTAATATCAGAAACTCACATTGTTCCAGCAACTCTGGTGTCAATGTGGGTGTTGTCCTCGTCATCAAGCTTGGCCATTCCAAAATCAGATATCTTGGCGTTCATGTCCTTGTCAAGAAGGATATTGGTACCTTTTATGTCTCTATGAACAATTTTGAGTGTCGACTCCTCATGCAGGAAAACCAGACCTTTCGCTATACTTACACATATCCTCTGCCTTGTACGCCAGTCTAGCTTCGTTGCCTTTATTTCCTTTGTCCCTGTAATCATCATGCATTACCCAACCCATCAATTTCTTCTTCACTAATTCTATTTATATGCCATTAAAAGAACTTGTTTTCTTTCCCATTACTTTATATAAGATACTATGGGGAAGTGATCAGAGGCCTACCGAACAAAACATGCGCAAGGCTATTGTTTTCCATGTATTCATATACCAGCAACAATTGCTTCCCCTCAATGCAACATCCATACAATCTAACAAGATTTGGGTGTTGCAAAGCAGAAATCATGCCTATTTCGTTCACAAACTCCCGATTGCCCTGTTTTGATTTCGCTGAAAGCTGCTTAACCGCAATCTGAGTGCCATCTGATAGTACTCCCTGCAACGAGAATAATTTTAGACAGAGAAAATAAGTTGCTGATTTGATAAGAGAAAAGAAATAATATAGTGAATAAATAGCTAGACGAAAACAAAAATCTGTACTATACTTTGTAGACGCAGCCAAAACCACCTTCTCCAAGTTTGTTTGCTGGATCAAAGTCATTCGTTGCAGCTTTGATTTGTCTGAAGGTGAAGATACCAGTTAGCAGATCTAACCCAACAAGGTCTGCCCAAGGAACAAAGAGATATGTATAAATTAGACGTTCTTCATGAATGATTCATCAAAGGAAGAACACAGATGGTTTTAGCAGTCCTCCAAGTAAACAGCATTGAGATTGATAATTCCCATTGAAAAAACATTGTTAGAGAGTAATATAAAACGATTCCTTTAGCTTCGCCAAGCAGTTTAATCTTTGGATTGAGATTATTCTTTGACAAATGTATGCATTCATGGATAGACATACAGCAAATAAGATGCAGAAAATTGCTTATTGCCGTGTTATTTTAGTGACTGGATTCCTGACTAGAATTCGCAAAATCAAACAAATGTACCAACTGTACCTCGATCCCTCGATTTCCTTCCACCCAAATAACCTTTCCACCAAAGAGTGGAAAGAAGTATGAGAATGAGGAATGATGACAAAACCACAGCTCCAGCGACAATGAATCTCTTCCTCCTGCCTTTATCAGGTGGCTTGAAGTCTAGGCAGAAATAGAATTGCAGCAAGAGCAAGTATTGTCAGATCACAGTACTAATTATTCCTTCATTACTATGTCATTCCATTATATGTCAACCTACCAGATTCCACATCAATGGCTGATATTAGAGGACCATATATTCCTTTTTTGGGAGACATTGTTGTTCCTTTCCCAGCCCAATGAAGGCGGATCTCTAAAGCTCCATTGGTTACAGGTGCTGTATAATTATGAATGTATACCTTATCCACCCCTCCCGCTGCCTTCACTATATCAAAATTCTTCAGCACAACAATGTCCTGCGAGAATAATTCTTCAATTAAGCTGTCACCTATTGCATAAGGAATGAATCTATGATCTTTTAATTAATGGATACCTGAATATAAACATCAAATATCCGTCTTCCTAGACTGTAGTAGGATCTGTTATCCCTCATTACTATCTCTGCAAAGTGCAGCTTGATTTTGTAATTCCCATTTACCAGACAGGGAACGTGGTATGTGAGAGACAAAGGAGTGAGGCGCGCATTTGTGTACAATACAGAGTTGTCCATTCTGAGCATGGACTTGTTTTGTGCTATGTAGTTATCCAATGAAGCAGGAACATCCCAGATATGTCCTGTGTTACTTGTTTGCCAGTCCTCTCTTTTGGACGCATATTTTGCTGCACCTCCTGGCTCATTATCTGCTTCGTAGATGGTGTTTCCAATGGTGGCTTCTGGTCCCCCACAATTTATGTGCACTGAATATCGCTCTATTCATAGAAATAAAAATGGTCATGGTCACTGATATGATTAAACAAATTATAACACAAGAAATGTTAGGATCAGACCGTATTCTAAATTGGAGCAAACAGAACAGAAACAATTAAGATTTTGTGATGCAGGAGCATCCTTTTCATCCTAGAGTGGAAATCATGGTGGGACCCACGATGTAAATGCCCACATAATAGGACCTTTATATTTATTATCTAGTGAATATAGGAACAAGTTTGTCCGTCAACATTTGTCTAAGCTTTTGGGATCAACTGGTTGTTTATTCCTACACCAGTTGAATTCGATTTCTTTCCAGAGGAGGTTGATGCAGAGCATCATCTTCCTCTTGGGATGGAAATCCTAGTGGTCGGATGCATGATGGGGTAGCCACACGCAAAAGGACCATTGAGTTTATGACTGAGATGCTATGATCCAACGAATATAGAAATAAATATATAGCCTGGGCTGACAGGTTGTTCCTGCATCATTTTCTGTCTACTTCCAGGTGAAATGTAAAAGCGGATAGCTTTACAAATTTAAGAGTACCTTCAGAACAAGCACTCAGGCACTCAACAGGTTTCCTGGAAATATTGGCCAGATAGAATCATCAGTTTATTTAAAAGAAATGACAGAGAAGAAGAAAATAAAATGTAAAAGAAATGACAGAGAAGAAGAAAATAAAATGATCTATGTTTTAGATATTTATCAAAGTAGAAGCTTACGAATAGTTCCCTCCCCAAGTACTTTTGAACAGATTTCTGGCAAGACAAGAAGAGTTAAGTTTTGTAGGTTATGAAGTGAAGGGTGATGTAAAAAGAAGCAGACTTTCAAAATCAAAGGCAAGGCAAGGAAAATGAAATCAATCTTACAGTGTTTCTCTACATTTTGCTTCCGAAGTAAAATTGTTGTAAGAAAGATCGATTTCGCTGCACACAAAGATAGCTTCCTTAGACATTCAGCCAGTATTTCTGAATTTTTTAGAAAATTGCATGCACATGTTACCTTTGGGTTGCTATCTCAATGCAGAAGAGATGAAGACAGTTGGGATAGAAAGGACATGTCCTCACCTCACGTCTTTTCTGATTTTAACAGATAAAAATTCAATCCAAAACTATACAAATTTATTTTTATATCTTCATCTTCGTCACTGTAACCAAACACATTTTTGTCCCTACTGTATTTGTCCATTCTATTCAAGGACAATAACTAAATGAAACCTTGGAGATAGTTTGATCATTCATGCACAGCTGTACTGAAAACTATCTGGAAACTGGGAAGGATAATCTGATTTCCAGCTTCTCATCAGTATAGCTCTTCAAAGACTAGGACATATTATTAAACCTACAGACACGCATCTGTTATAGGATCAGGGAAACCTGAAGTTCATGATTAAGCTTTTGGGTTGACAATGTTCAGATAAAGGCAAACTGAAGTTGATCATTTCTGTCTTTCAGGGGAGTTAATGAATAAATTATCAAATAATTCTAATTGAGTAAAAAGAAAATATATTACAAACAAAACTCTCAAAAATCATAATTTATATACAGAAATTAAGAAAAAAACTAACATACTAGCGAGTATCTCTTTTGTCGATCCAATCTGGGATGGGCCCTGTAAGCATGTTCCTTGTAAGATACCTATGCAGAAAGTAAAAATTGTCATTCGGTTGAACATTTGTCTAAGGCTATCATTGTAAAAGACTGTCTAGAGGACAAGTTTATCATCATAATGGCTGTACTCTACCATGAGAATAACTTGAAAAAAGGATTGAGCTATCGGATCAGCTCTGGTCAACATTTTTATTTTAAAAAATTAATTTTGTTCCATTCTTTTCACAAGATATTGACCCGATCAGGCTTGGACAGGGTTTGGCCAGGTTGAATAGGTTTGACAGTCTTGTATGGTTCAACTAGAATCTTGGCCCTGTCATGCTCCGAGTCCTGGATTTTCTTGGACTAGTTGTCTGACTGGTTTAGGTTTAATAATTATGCTTTCATATGGCAAACATTAATTTCAGAAGGTAATATAATATAGTACACTTACATTTTCTCCAAGCTTTTTAGGCCATCATAATTTGTTGGAAGAGAACCATTTAATCTGTTGAAACTGAGATCCCTGTTTTCGAAAAGAAGGTAAGAAAAATAAATTAAAGACCAAAACTGAGATCCCTGGTTCATAATGCATTTTGAAAGTTATTTATAAATAATAATCCCTGGTTCATCTAAGTATAAAAAAATCTTAGATGCACATTAAAAATTTAATTACAACATCACTAATATTATCGATTTCATTAAAAGATACCAACGATAACCCTTATGTGTCACACTTGCTGTCAAAAACAAGTGAATCACCCACCACTTTTGAGTGATAAGTGTGGCACATTTGAGTTATTGTTGATAACCTATATTAGTATTATTGAATTTGTCTTGTTGAGATAATAGTATATATAATATTAATTGAAGATTCAATATGTCTCATAAGCCTTTTTATTTTTTTTCTCTCTCCTCACATGCAGCTTATTTGATATATTTTTTATATATGTCTCGTTTCTAATAATAATAAGTTAGAAAATATGTTATTTCATCAAATGTTTTTAAAATTATGTAATTTTTCCAATATATTTTAAAAATACATGCTAATAAAAAAAATAGCCCATATAAACATTGTACATAAATCAACTGCAAAATCATGTAATTGAATTCCAGGAAAACAAGGAAAACATTTAGTTAAATGTTGCCATGTTGTTCATAAATAAACAAATAAATTTTCAACCTGATCATCTCAGCTATTATTGTATTGTCATATAAGTAATATCAAATCTTGATCTCTTTGAGACATAAAACCTGTAAAAAAAACTATTCCTAATTTTATTTTTTTTATAAAAATAAATTTTATTTTATATTGTATCTATCTAAATCAAACATACTAGAATTAAAAAAATTTAGTGTTTCTTAGTAAATTTGTTAAAAAAAAAATCTTATTGTTTAAAAATAAAGGAACAAATAATCTACTAACTCATATACATGTAATAAATTTTATATTTTTAATACATATTTAACTGTTCTTAAATTTTAAAATATTTTTTATAAATTATACAACGTGTCTTCATAATGCAACCTTTCTTTTTCGTTTACGAACCCATATGACAATGATTTTCATTCCTTGATCTTTCATGTAGGATGGCTAACTTCCATTGTTTATAACATGCACTTGCAAGATGAAATATCAACAATATATAAGCATATAAATATGAAAGTAACTTGCACTCCTCAATCTAAAATCAGCAGCTCTAAGTTTCCATGAGATTCACGCTTCAATCTTCATGTAGATGAATGACAGAATGGATGATATACAAGGGATAGAGTAAATTACAAAATTTTCAGCTTTGCCATTCTGGTCAAATATATGGGAAAATGTCCTGACAAGTTGCAGTTGCTCAACATCCTGCAATATACATTAATTTCATGTAAGCTAAATATATACAGAGGAAGCATCTCAACATCCTGCAATATACATTAATTTCATGTAAGCTAAATATATACTGTTGCAGTTGCTCAACATCCTGCAATATACATTAATTTCATGTAAGCTAAATATATACAGAGGAAGCATCTCAACATCCTGCAATATACATTAATTTCATGTAAGCTAAATATATACTGTGTTGTAAATTAAATTGATCCTGGTATGAGAGTATCAGCTGCAAGAATAACTCACAGATACTTAATGCCTGCTATAGCTTCTAGGTTGGGAAACTCTGAACCATCTCCAAGTAAGTTACTTATTTTTCTGCTCAATAGTAGGCAACATAAAAATGTGAGATGTTCAGGATTAAAGTTGTAACTGAGACCATAAACTTAAAACAACTATCTTACAGATCAGTTAGATTAGTCAAGAGAGAGATGCTTGAAGGAATGGGTCCAGTGAAACCACCAGCTTGGATCTCTCTGTTAATACAAAATTAAAGGGGGATTAGGGTTCTGCTTCAGTGATGAGATTCGGAGCTTGTGGTAGAAACTAGAACATACAATGTATCAAGTTGTTTCCAGCTCTGAATAAAATCAGGTATTCTTCCAGTGAAGTTATTGCTGCTAAGCCTTCTGCATTCGCCGAACGGAAAACACAGAATCATGAAACTTGGAGACTAAAGAGATGCATCTGTAATATCAAATACTGCAACTAATGAGTATGATACACAATAACCATGTGAAATGAGAACCTACAGTTCCTTCAATCCGGTAAGATTAGTGAGAGCCTGGGGTAACTCTCCAGTGAGATTATTGGCACTGAGAGTTCTGCAATCACAAAAGCAGAAAAAAAGCATTCAATAATCAGTTAGGACTTAATTTCTAATACAAAAGCTTGAATGAACTGACAGATTCTCCAGGTTAACCAAGCCTCCAAGCTCAGGGGGAACAGTTCCAGAAAACATATTGTTCTGAACGTTCCTGCATAAATGCCAACTCTCAGGATTACTCCTGACTAAACAATTGAACAGATTTAAATATAAAATTAAAAGACAAGAAATTGACTAGTAGAAAAATGCATACAATGATCTAAGTGTGGTAATATTTCCCAGATAGCTAGGGATTTTTCCTGTCAAGTGATTCACGCCGATAGACCTGTTGTTTGTACAATCTATTAATTATGAGTAAGCAATTCCTTGGCTAGAAAACATGCATGCAGTATTTTCTTACAATGTTTCCAGCTTGGTATTAGCCCATTCAGATGGTATATTGCCACTCAGGTAGTTGGCCCAGAGATCTCTGCAGCGCAGATAGAGTTCTAATAAAATCGAATCATACGATGCAAATTCACGGTACTCAATCTGTAGAAATGTAGTAATTTGAAGCACTGCTTACAGATGTTTGAGTTGTGGTAGTTTCTCGATAGCTTTTGGGAGACTGCCATCAAGATCTTGCCTTTTGAGATATCTGCATTGCAAGAACACATGGACCCATCAATTCCTCAATACAAGGTAAGAATTCAAAACTTTCAACCATTGCAAATCAACAATCATATGTCAAGAAAATATAAGGCATAACTACAACAGCCAATGGAATAGAAAACCAAATTTTTGACTTAGTTTGAAAGATTTGTATCATTTTCTAAATACACATCTAAAGTGGACATCTTGAAATTCAAGATTTACATAACTTTATATTTAATTTTAATCAAATAGAATAAAAAAATAATAAGATTTAAACTCATCATTACTTACTTGGTTAATAAATCAGTACAACTATATTAAATAATTATTTTAACTTAAAAATTAAAACCATGAGATCTTAAAATATAATTTATATTATGTTTTATCAAACTCTTTTCTTCAGCCTAAACTTCTGACAAATGCTCAATTTTCTTTGCCGGAGATCCTTTCTTTCCTATTCACGACATTTTCAGCATGATTAAGTTTTCCTTGAGATCCTTATCATACTTGTTTTTAGATAATATTACTGCTAATGAATTTATCTGAATTACTTAATATAAAATTCAACTATCGAATTGGGGTTTCTGAAGAGACTTTATACACCATAACTATTCCTCCATTCCCTGAACTGGCCCCATCAGAATCCTTCAGACCTCAAAATAAAATTGAAAATAAAAGCATGGAGTGGTAAGTGAAGAGATATACATTGCAATAACGCGGCACACACCCCCAGGAAATGAGCAGTTGCAAACAACTTTATTGTCAGCATCTGGCTTTGGAGGTAAAATTGTATCATTGCACAGTTTCATATTGCGATTCCAGCCTTTTTTGCCCAGTTGTGTTGCTACTTCAAGTAGAGCTTCCACTGCATAAATCAAAATTAAATCTCAACTTCTAATTCTGGGATGATTAGCTGGTGGCTTCTACAATGCCTTGCCAAGAAATGTTTGCAAAAAACACAGAATTCTGTAAAAAAATCAATGCATGATGCCATTACTAACATGGTTACAGAATCCGGCAATACAATCAAATTTCATGACTGCATTATCGAAGAGTATGATGCAGTGAGGATTTTGCAGATAAAAAAACTCCTGCTAGAAGATGGCATTCATGTGTATGTCTTCCTCTAAACATGAAAGAATCTGCCCATCTGAACCAAATAAAAATATGTATATGTACCTTCATCAGGAGCAAGGCTCCCAACTTGGGCCTCCAAGTTAATTGCTCCCATGCAAAACATTAGTAGCATAAGCATAAGTAAGCTAGATGTGACTCTCAAAATATCAGAGAGTGCAGTAGCCATCTTCCTTAGTCTGCAATCCACCTTAAGAGTTAGTAGGCTGCCTCGAGAGAGCTTTATGCATCATTATAGTTGACCTTTCAGTATGATGTGGGGTCATTCTTACGTTGTCCTATATATATATATATACATAAATATATATAGTTGACCTTTAAGGATGATGTGGGGTCTTTCTTAGGTTGTCTTTTATATATATATATATAATACACGCCCACACTTAAAGTATACCATCGTCTGTACGAGACCACTTGTGCCCTTCCATTTTATCTCTTAGTCAACGGGAAGATTAGTAAGTCAAAAAATAATAATAAATATCATTGGGAAATTGGAGAGGAAGTATCCGACTAAAGATTTTACGTGCTCATATTCATTTGCGTGTGAAACGGAGAAAAGGTAGGCTATACAATTCCTTGAATCCACAAAACCATCAAAGAGAGACTCATTGTATATAAAGATTTCATATTCCATGCAGCCTCCCTCGTCGTTTGTTAAAAAGATGGTATATCAACGTTTTATTAGATAATATTTAATTATTATATAATGGTAATACAAACAATAACAATAAAACTAAAAATATATTTAGTTAAAAAAAAGCCACATAAAAATAAACTTGTCTCTAATATAATTTTACAATGAATTTTTATATTTTTAAAATAGAAAATACAAAGAAAAAATAACATATTTTCAGAAACAATATTTTTTATTTTTAAAAAATAATATATTTATGAATCCAATTGCATTGAATAATTTCTCAAAATGAAATATCTTAAAGAATATCATTTCGAAGTTGGATTCCTAGTCTCTTCTGGGTGGCTCTATGAGATCCGTGTGTTTTCTTATGCTTTTAATATGCTGAGATGAAAATTTAGCGCGTTGGTTTCTAGTCCTCCACAATATTTGACCAAAATATTGAAAGACTAGGGAATTGAAACTAGCTTTTATATCAATGTAAAAAGATAAAACAAAAATTTATTTGTATTTTTTATATTGAATCTAGCTCTAATATCAATGTAAAAACTAAAATAGAAATTTGTATGTATTTTTTATACTGCGAGAGTTGTTATAATTACGCTATCTAATTTATTATAAAGAGTCTAAATGTAAAACAATAAAATCTAAAAATAATTATAGAAAAATTGCATCAAATAAAATATATTCTCTTTGAATCAACATATATTTCCTAACACATAGAGCATTCTCCATATCATTCAAGCAACAGCAAACACATCGTGAAATTGATGGAAAGACTATTAAAACCATTCAAAGGTAGCAAGGATTTTATTGAAATTGTTGAAGGACTAAATTGTGACTATTCTCATTGTTCAGGAGCAAATGTTTAGTAATAAAAATAATTGACTTAATAACCTCCGCGCAAATCCAAACTTTTTATTTTCTTTTCATACCCTACATCACGACTATAGTTGACATAACTCATGTGACCGTTGGGGATCAAAGAATTTACATGAATCTAATGCTTGACTGTTCTAGCTCTTTTCTGCGATTTTAAGAACTCCATGGACATTATAATTTACATCAAATTGTTTCAAATTTTTAACAAATAAAA
Organism: Populus euphratica; assembly: GCF_000495115.2. Taxonomy (NCBI): domain Eukaryota; kingdom Viridiplantae; phylum Streptophyta; class Magnoliopsida; order Malpighiales; family Salicaceae; genus Populus; species Populus euphratica. The sequence goes on from NW_011501557.1 coordinate 36,063, forward strand.
AATATTTTGAAATGTAATATTTATTATTGTTACAAATACCCCCTTTTTCTTTTCTTTTAAAATGAGGAGTGAGGTTTCCAATTTTAGTTGTGAAAATAAGAGATCTATAGATCACAACATCATTTTATTATTTTATCCTCCTAGCTCTATCTTCTTCTTGGAATCGTAATTTTTGATTTGTTTTGAAAGAACAAATAAAAGTAAAAAGATGTTATTCTAAGCTCCTAAAATAATATTTAATTTAGAAGGTATTGATATTACGAGTTATTGGTCGAAGTTTGAATAATAAGTAAAGTGCTTAAAGGTTTTTTTTATTTATTTAGGATGGGGAAAGAAAACAAATAACAAAATTAAAAAATATATATTAAAAACAAACATAATTATAAGCTACTAGTATATTGACTTGTGATGCGAGTCAATAACAAATTATTTTTTAAATATAAAACAAATAGAAAAAATATAGATAATATTTTAAGTATTTTGGGTTTGGTTGTAGAGTCGAAATCGTTAACCTTGAATCTAATAATCAAATCAAACTCAAATAATATTGGGTCTAGTGAGAATGTTAGAGTTAAAAACATTGGTCTTACTGTAAAGCCGAACTTAATAGTTTTTGATATGAAATTGTGATATAAAATATTTTTAAAAAAATAATTTTTACCTAATTTTTAATTGTAATAGCTCAAAATTATAAAAACAAATTACTAAAAAAATATATTAATATAATGTTGTTTAAGTTAAATACACCTTTAAAATATAAAAACAAACAACTTTTAAAGCAAGTATAACAAAGAAAACATGATTAAGTTTAGTGTATGTGTGTGTGTATAATCTATATTAATTAAAACAAATATGTATTAAGTGAAAAAAAGCAAAAATTATAAATATAAAAATGCTATTGGTTTTGCTACCGAGGCAAATCCAATATTATTAGATCTAGTTAGGTAACTAAACTCAAGATTATTGATAGTCGAATCCAATAATATTGGGTTAACAGCTAAGTCAAACCTGGTGATGCTTTTTAACTAGAAACAAGAAATTCAGTAATATTTTTTAATTAATAAGTAAAAAACAAACAATGCCCTCCTTATGTTACAATATCATCCAGATGCAAATATTCTATATAATATGGTCTATAATATAATAATAAATCTACGTATACAGTAATTGCACTATGTTTTTCCACACATTTTATTAAAGTATAGTATAATAATAATAATAATAATAATAATAATAATATGTATTATGCGTGACAGAAAAAGCCTCTAAAATTATAAAATCAATCTATAAAAGTCCATCAAGCTTCATGAAATAGATTTCATTTGTGAGGTTTGTTTTAGATGGGGTCAAATGCAAGTCCATACTTCTATCGAGAAGCCTCTAAACTGCATATAGTCATGGGTTTATTGTAATGTCCATAATGATTAAACCTGCTTGATATGAAAATTAACATGGAAAACTTAGAATCTGACCCAGGGTTTTTTAATTAAATATATGATTAAACTAGTTTATCCTCATCAGGTTTTTAGTAATTCAATTAATCAATTTAACTAAATTTAAATTCAAGCAGAACTATATATATATTATAAAATTCAATTGATTTTATTGTGCTGCCCTGACTTTATAAAAAATCAAAACTACAACGTTTTAATAAAAATATAAAAATAACTCAGGACCTTTTCCATATCAATTCTCTTAGGCATTGGGGGTGCTGATCCTGAACTTGTTCAAGCAAAAGCAAGCAGGGCAACATCGAGTCTATAATGAGAAATTATGTAAAGATTAGATGTGTTTATCTAACCATTTTTTACATTCAAAGTTTTAATTTAATCTTAAAACTAAAATTTTGATGATGGATTATTTTAAAATGAGCCATATCTTGTGGAACTCTCCTTGTTAGCAGAAAAGATCAAGAATAAAAATCAAGATTCGTCAAGAGTATCAAACCAGAAAATGCAAGAAAAAAATTACTTCCAATCACCACATCACAGCCTTTACCCTGAAGTGTCAAGATCTACAGCTAAAATCACACTTTTGACATTACTTCCAAGACCTCAAGGAGTCTCTTCACTCCACTCTTGAGAGTAGAAAGCCAGAAAATGCAAGAAAAAAAATAAAAAATGTGCATAAAACAATCTATGTTGATATATAATCTAACAAATTAATAAATCAATCCTTCCTCTTGGAGATATAAAGATGTCAAACAAGCTGAAATGAAAAGAAAAATCGATGTGTGAGAAAACAAGAGAAACAGACTCACAAAAGCAGCAACGAAAGTACCATGGCAACCACCACATCACAGCCTTTACCCTGAAGTGTCAAGATCTATAGCTAAAATCACGCTTTTGACATTACTTCCAAATCTCATCAGTATAGCTCTTCAAAGACTAGGACATATTATTAAACCTACAGACACGCATCTGTTATAGGATCAGGGAAACCTGAAGTTCACGATTAAGCTCTTGGGTTGAGAATGTTACCATAAAGGCGAACTGAAGTTGATGATCATTTCTATCTTTCATGTTAGGTTGGTTGCCATTAACGTGCAACAACCATTTGCTATTGCACCAACCATTTGCATTCATCCAAGATGTCAAAGGTTGGCAGCCACCATTGTTGAAGAAGAGTTGGAGTTGGCAGCCACTTTTGTTGAAGAAAAGCCTCCATGAATGCCTATAAATAGAGGCATATGCAAGAGAGCAAAATGAGAAAAAAGAATTATGAAAATGTGAAGAGAGTAGAGAGTAAGAGAGAGCTGCAATGGCAGCAGCTGCAAGTGCAGCAAAGAGAGTTGAGAGTTGAGTATGAGAGGGTGTAATCCTCCTCCTCCATGTATTTGTTTTGTATTCTTTCTCTATCTCTAAATATATTGACTTCTCCCGTGGATGTAGGCGGTTTTGCCGAACCACGTTAAATATTGTGTCAGTGTGCTTGGCCCTCCTATGAGCAAGTATCAGAATATCACCGGTCGAAATTCCCAACAATTGGTATCAGAGCGTTCGG
>NW_011501558.1:0-2982 GCF_000495115.2 Populus euphratica
TGAAGTATTAATAACTCCTTAACTAAAGCATGTTTTATAATAATATATCTAATAATATAAGATACCTTTAATTTGTGGTAAATATTAATTTTAAATGCAGGCCTATCACATAAATGAAAGGATTGATTGATGAATTTAAGAACTGAAATTGAAAGGACAAAGAGACGACCAAACTTAGAAAAGAGATGTCAGTGCAATCCAAACTTGAACACTGTTCGGTAATTAGGTCATATCTAGAGCTATAGACCTCAGATTTAGGCCTACTTTATATGGATAGAAAGGTAAGATATAGGCCTACAACTTTCATATGGAGCCCAAGATCTGAAAAGCTCATTTTCAAGTCCAAATTGTAGCAACAACAAAGAAGTCCGAATCTGTCTTCCAGCCCAAGTATTGTTCAGTGTTTGGCCCATATCTGGAATTCTAGAAGTCCAAATGAGCTCAATGTTTTACACAAGAAATCTGAGATAATTTCCTACAACTATCATTTCAAGTGGCTCCAATTTTGACATTATCAATGACGTTTTGGGCAGACAAGAGAAGATAAAGATTGTCACCAAGTCAAAAGTTGGCCACCCACTCATTAATTAGTCATCAAATCAATAGTTCCCAATTTTGGCCTATAAAATGAGGCATTTTCCATGCATTTAGGCATCTTGGTTTCCAGATTAAGATCATGCTCTTGCTTTCTCTCTTTCTATTTTTTGTAATGTTTATGTTTTGCTTTCATTGATATTAAGTTTATACCTTTCATTTCCTTTCATTTACTTAGTTAACTTTTATCTTATTTATGTTCTTATTTTGTTTATTTATTTTTCTTTCTTTCATTATGTCTAGCTAAGTTTATTATGTCAAGGTGAAAAGGTTACACTAATGGTGTAAGAATAAGCATAGTGTAAACTTAATATGGACTTTAATGTTTGATACTAACATGTTTTGTATTTGTTATCTTGCTCACTCTTTAATACTTTGCTTGTTAAATGACTAATCTTGATTTATGTTAATACTTTGCTTGTTAAATGACTAATCTTGATTTATGTTGTATAACACTTGGTACAACAAATGCTTGGCACTTTCATAGCCCATACTGTATGGTATAACCGACACCTAAGCTATGAAAGGAACTTGATTTGTTGTTGACATAAGTTATAATCATGAATGCTTGACGAGATTTACAAGTATTAGCGTTAATCGAATAAGATGACTAATGTAATCATGTTAACAATCTATAATCTGATTGGAACCTCCTTTGTGTGTGGTTTGCAATTGAATAATAAGAATTTATACTATACTTGTTTGACATACCATTAGTGGATCCTCTAACCTTGACATTTGTTATTATCATTGTTTAATCGTTACATTAATATTCCATCTCCAAGTTCTCATCTTCTTCTTCTTCTTCTCTTTCTTTTTGTTTATTAGTATTATTATTATTACTACTACTACTACTACCACTACTATTATTGTTGTTGTTGTTGTTGTTGTTGTTGTTGTTATTATTGTTGTTGTTTATAATTATTATTTATAATTACTATTATTGTTGTTTATAATTGTTGTTTATAATTTATACAATTAACCTCTATGTGGTTCGACCCTGGTCTTGCCCGGTTATTTATTACTTCGACACTCCTGCACTTGGGAGAAAACATCAATCTTTTCGTCATGTCAGCCTGTATTTAAAATAAACATTTAGCATAATTAAAGGTATCTTATATTATTGATATATTATTATAAAACATGCTTTAGTTAAGGAGTTATTGATACGTTAAGTGCAAAATGATGATATAAAACCTTGATAAAAAATGCACTTTTAAGTATTAATCAGTTTTAGTTTTATTATTGTGTTTTGTTGTTTTTTATATTTGTTTAAGTATGTTTTAGGTTTGTCAGTATTTGTTATTTCAGGTGATGTCTTCTATACTCTATCTTTCTATTTTAAGACATTGAGGACAATGTCTCGTTTTAGTTAGGGGGGACGGTGGTAGTTGACAAAAAAATTAACTAATTGTGTTTTCTATTTTATAAAGCATGTGTAAAATTATTGTTACTAGAATGGCAGAGTAAAGGAGCTTTTTTGTTAAAGTGACTCTTGAGACGCATTTTAGTAACTATTCTTAACAAGATGTATCATAATACTTATTGAAATATTCAGGTTTACAAACTCTCACATTATTATCACTTAATTATGCTCATATGCTCATTTAATATGTATTCTTAAACCTTAATTTTCATAAATACACACACATACTTTAACATATGATTATGGGTTGCACATTATATTAGTACATTATTTATGTTCTTTTATTAAAAGTAACAATTAAGGGAAATGGATAGTATATAATTTGCAAAAAAAACAAACAAAACAAACAAAAGAGCAAAAAAAAAAAGATAATAATAAAAACATAGATAAGTTTGGTTTTGTAGCCTCCCTAACTTAAGCAATTAAGCCTAAAAGGGGTGTTTTAACATCTAATACCCTAAAGTCAACTAACTTGGGAGTTATTATCGTAACGCTTGTTACATGGGTTGAGGAGAAAAGCTTAAGGGAATCAAACATTGCACTATCACGTATCAGTATCTGCAATCCGAGTTACTAAGTTTATAGGGTGTCTCAACTCCTAAACCCTAAGACCAACTGGTCTGGGAGTTATTAGCCGAAAGCTCGTTACATGGGTTAAAAATGCATTGTGTTTTAAGTTACATGTCTATATATTTAAAAAGAAAAGAAAACGAAAAGAAAGAAAATCTCAACCCAAGGAAGTTAACCTTAAACATTAGAACAAAAATTTTGTTTTCTTCCAAGTGAAGCCTCATAACTATATGTTGATATGAAGCATAAAAGAAAGGTTTATTGATATTTTGTTTAACAAGTATTTAGCAGATATATAAATTTAATGAGAGTTTGTTTATCTGGATAGATTAATGGAAGTTAAATGATGAATACCTTGCTTTGTGAAATTTGCAAATTGTTTTAACGCTTTG
>NW_011501558.1:3471-3570 GCF_000495115.2 Populus euphratica
CCGAAGTTGTCCCACAGTTCGAACACTATTTAGTGTTGGGTCCATATCTGGAGTTCTAGAATTCCAAATGACCTTTTTTTTTTTCTGAAAAGCTTAGAC
>NW_011501558.1:3828-10525 GCF_000495115.2 Populus euphratica
AAACAATAAAAGTTTATACTGTACTTGTTTGACAATTAAGTAAAGGAAAGGCTTCTTCTTCTTCTTCTTCTTCTTCTTCTTCTTCTTCTTCTTCTTCTTCTTCTTCTTCTTCTTCTTCTTCTTCTTCTTCTTCTTCTTCTTCTTATTTTTCTTCTTTACTATTACTATTAATATTATTATTACTATTACTATTACTACTATTGTTGTTATTGTTGTTGTAGTATTATTGTTATCTATAATTTATACAATTAACCTTCCTATGATTCGATCTCGGTCTTGTTGGATTATTTATTACTTCTACACTCCTACACTTAGGAGAAGACATCAATCTTTTGGTCATGTCAACAACCAAGATGCCTAAATGCATAGCAAATGCTTCTTTTTTAGGTCAAAATTCAGAATTATTGATTTGATGACTAATTGTTGAGTGCATGACCACATCTTGACTTGGTGACAATTCTTATCTTTTTTTCTGAACAAAACATAATTGTTAACATCAAAATTTGAACATATATTCCTCGTGAAAATTCTGGAAAATTGTCTCAGCTTTCCAACAAAACTAGAATCAACACATTTGCACTTTTAGAACTCGAGATATGAGTTGAACACTAAACAGTATCTAAGTTGCAAGACAGATTATGACTTTTTCGTTGTTGCTATCATTTGAATTTACAAATGACACTTTTAAATCTTGAACTCTTATGAAAGTTTTAGGCTTATGTCTTAGCTTTCCAAACATATAAATTAGATCTAAATCCAAGTTCTACAACTCCTGTTGTGATCCAATAATCGAATGGTGATCCAGTTTGGACTGAACCAACATCTTTTTCATGATCCAATAATCGAATGGTGATCTAGTTTGGACTGAACCAACATCTCTTTCTAAGCTTAGCTCTCTCTGTGTTTTATCAATTTCAGTAGTTAAACTCATTAATTAATCTTTTGATTTATATGATAGGCTTACATTTAAGATGAACATTTACCATAAATTAAAGGTATCTTATATTATTAAACATGTTATTATAAAATATACTTTAGTTAAGAAATTATTAATACTTCAAGTATAAATTAATAATATAAAACTTTGATAAAAATATACTTTTAAGTACTAATCACCAACAATCAAGCATGTAATGGCTAAGAAAAATAAGAAAAATTGTTTGTGTTTGTTGTCTCTGTTTTCAAGCTTATAACCGTTAGAAAATATATCCTTTAACTTAAGCTTTCTTTTCTATAATAGACTTCACAAGTTATTTATATATATGGAACACTGATGTGTGTATTCATTAGAGTTTGCAATACAATTGTTCTCTTGAAAGTAAACAATATGTGCAAAAACTACTCTCAACACAATTATCGAACTGTGTAGATTTCTGCTAAGCTACAAATTTTGAAGGAACAAAAGTCTCAATTACAAGATATAACGAAACTCACAGAAAGAAGCTATTATTTATGTTTGTAACGGCAACATGCAATTCAAATTGTGGTATGACAGAAGCTGTGATCCCATAGCATCTTTTGTAACAAGACAATGGATGTATGCCCATGTATAATTCATACAAACCTGCAGGGGAAGACAAAGATCAAGGCAGAGATTATAGTGTAACACTACAAAAAAGATCAATGCAGATTATACTATAACACCAATTAATAGACTAACAGCTCAAGACAATGAATGTTCCACGACTCAAATACCATGCAAGCACATGTTGGATCAATGGGACGAGTATCCTCGGCCATTGATTTGTGTTTAAGTTTCAGCAATCCCTGCATGAAGTGCTTCGATGTCAGAAGCTTCAACTAAAACTGGGTTTATTTTTCAATTGATTAGAACGGACATTTACAGCAATATACTGTTAAAGTAAGTCCACAGTAATTATTTTATAAAAAGTTCATGATGTGGTAACATGAAGTATTTCCTAGCGAAGCAAACACTGCTTATAAAGCTGCAAGTTATTAGATACAAACGACTCCAAAGCATGAAGAGTGGACAGATACGATTTACATTTGTTTCAAAAGACAAGGTGAAACATAATTCACTACCAGGGTCAAACAGAAACAAGAAAAATTTGGATGAATATAGATAAACAAATCACTCAAACATATTCAGCGTAGTAGACTAGGCAAAGATTCTGCCAAAACAAAAGGCATAGAATACAGCATACACAATTCAAATGGCCTCTTAAACCCAATGGCCCAGGTTCACCTGTTTATAATAACTGAAAGACAGGAAAATCCAGTACAAAAAGAAAATAGAAAGTACTATTTGATTAAAGCCAGAAACCATAACAAAACAAGTCCATTGAAATGTATGGTTATAGCGCATCAAAGCAGCAGCATCTTGAACAGTGTGAAGATTTGGTCTTCATAGTGTTTTCGAAATTCAGTTCACATATTTTAAGAAAAAGAAAACAAGAAAACATCACCTCTGGTACAAGAGCTGTGCCAAAACGAGCAGTACGAGTGGGACAAACAGAGTCATATATGTCAGCACCTAAAGCACTGCAAACTACAATATCCAGTGGATAACCAACACCCTGAGTGCAGGTAAGTATAAATGAAAGACAAATTAGAAAAGCAAAGCAGCTAACAATTCCTCAATCAACCAAGTTTAAAGAACGCAAGTTAAAATAATAAATGTTGTTTTTACCATCACACATCGTGGTTTATCTTCAGGCATCAGAGCAGTACACTGAGCAACAACTCGCCAAAATGAATCTTTATAGCTGTCAAAGAAGCAAACTCAGTTAATTTTGATAAAACAACTCAGTTAATTTTAATAAAACAATCTCAGAACATAAATTGAAGTTAAATAAAACAATAAAAAGAACATCTACAAGTGAAAAAATAATAACAAGCATTAAGTACCGAGAGACCTGAGATTGAACAAGCAATAAGCTGCTCTATCTCACAGAAAGTAATGATACATTTGCAGGCTTTCAAAGGGAATAACTTTGTATTCTATAATTAGAGAATTTGATGGATTTGACAGTGACAGCTAACTACATTTAACACCCACGACTTGCGTCTGTAAAATGGTTCTACATAATGTAATAAGTAGTAATGGATAACTTGACATATAAAGCTACCTAGTTTGATTTTGGAAAATGACATTTCATCTAATTTCCTTGCGTTATTTTTTTCTGCAAAGCAAGCAACAAAGGGATCGCTTGAAATTTGTTAAGCCATGTGCCATGAATAAATTCAATGGTTCAAAACACCAATCAAGCTCAAGGGCGCTAGCAATAAAAAGGAAGGACCAAAATGAATGATGATAGATAAATCAGTAATTCTGTCCGCATAACCTTTAACTGCTGAATTAACGTTATCCTACAAAAGAATGAATGAACATATCCAGGTAAATTCCTCTCCACCAAGCCTCTAACACATATATCCCTGATTATTTGGTTAGACAGACAATGGTAAGTTATACCAGCAGCAAAATATTTAAAAAAAAAAAAAAACAGAAGAGAATAGAATACGCGCAGCAAAATATTTAAAGAAAAAAAAAACAGAAGAGAATAGAATACGCACCAAGCAAAGAGAGCAGTTTAAGTAAATTCACCTTAGTACAGGATCCAAACCACCTTGAACAATACCAAATAAATTTTGCTCATTTGGCCTCTTGTGATGCTTCAATCACCGGTTAAAATTTCCTTATTTATGGTACACTACACCAAGAACAGGAAAAAGAGAGTAACGGACACCCAAACTAGACAGTTTAGGACTAAGAGGTTAGTAATTTGTTCCATGTTCGAAAAGAATCCGAGAGATCCCATGAATATGTGCTGATGAAGCATTTGTGGAGAATTTACTATGTAATTCAGGGTGAACTTGAAGTTTTCTAGTTTGTTGGCCAAGTGGGGTTTTGAGGATCGTTCAGAGCTCCATCTTTTACAAATTTGGAGAAAGGATAAGTTTACTAAATCACATCTGCTTCTGCTTCCCTCCAAAAACTGAAACTTGAAGCTTCTTATTTTGATTGTTTTTTTCAAGTGCAGTTTGAAGAGGAGTAAACTGGAAGAAGACTCCGTGTTCTCTCCTATATGCTGAAGTATTTTCCCTTTTTGAAGGCCCTACTGATTCTCTTATTGAGATGGGCCAATAACTTTATTTCAGCACTATAAGCGACAAGAGCATCAGAGTTTTTGTATAAAACATGACAGATTTTTTCAGTTCTGTTGGGCCATCCAAATCCTGTTTGCTTTTATAATATCGCATGATAATTTCCTGAAAGATGATATGGTTCACAAAGTTAAGGTTATTAGATTAGGACCTGTGGTATTTCTTGCTGATTCAGATGAAATCTGGAATAAGCTTACATGATTGTTGAACTTAAAGCAACAAGGAAGCAAATGCCTTTTCAACATATTTCCTCTGTAGGAGTTTTGAAATTATTGCTTCAACTGTAGTGTTTGTCTTCTGTCTAGGGAACACATTAAGTTGACCTTATTCCTTAGCGATCCTTCACCCTCGAGGACCTGGGACTGTTTATGTTGCATGCATATATTGTTTTCTGTTCTGTTCTGTCAGTGCCTGTTCCTGTATGATTTATTTCTCATTCTTCCTCTTTTACTAAATGCAGGGTCATTGAACATCATGTGGATGGATTTAGATGTGACCTTGCCAGTGTACTCTGCCGAGGAATAAATGGGTCTCCACTTGACGCTCCTGAGAGGTTTTTGCCCGTCTGAATTTATATTTGTCAGAAGTGAATTGATATTCTTTTAATTTGCATAGAAGAACATGATTTTGAAACGAGTCTAGAGGTATTATGATTGTTTTTATTATTATAATTTTAAAAAAATTATTTTTAATTGAGATTGATTTGTTGAAATATATTTTTAATTAAAATTGTAATTAAAATTAAGATTAAATAAAAAAAATAGTTTAATATATTTGGTTAAGAATATTTTTTAAATTAAGGTTATAAAATAACTAAAAAAACATATATTAATATTAATAGTTTTTAATTGAAATGTTATAGATTTAACTACTATTATTATATCATGAAATAAATAATATTTTATATAAAATATTTTTTATTGTTTCATTAAACTATCTCCAATTTTATCCGATAATAACTACAGAAATAATATTTTATATAAAATATTTTTTATTGTTTCATTAAACTATCTCCAATTTTATCCGATAATAACTACAGAAATAATATTTTATATAAAATATTTTTTATTGTTTCATTAAACTATCTCCAATTTTATCCGATAATAACTACAGTTTTCATGGTTTTCTGAGTGTGCAACAACATCGCGTAAAATATCATTAGGAATAAAATTAGAATTGCGATCAAATTATACAAATGTTACGTTATCGTGTGATTTCTTTCTAATATAATTATATAGTGTTATTTAATAATATTAAATACTAGCTTTTTAAATAAAATATAATATTTAAAAAATTTTAAAATTTTTATTTTACTAGATGAAGCCAGTTAAATACATTTAAGTTTGAATATTAATAATAAAGACGTTTTTCATTGTTCTTCACTCTCCTTCACTGTTTACTATTTACTCTTCATTGTTTATTTTATAGAATAGTGGAGACTGGAAAATATAAAAGGAAAAGGCAAACAACAATGGAGACGAGAGGGTTGTTTTGAAAAAAATTTGCAATGGTTTCATTGCCGTTTGGCAAGAGGTAAGAAAAGGAAACAAAGGGGAACAAGGATGAAAAATTGAAAAATTACAGGATTTTTCTGGATCTTAAGAATGGAGACCTCTCTGTTGTTGTGTGAAATTTGTGTAATGATTAATTATCTGTACAATTGGTGAAGGAGAGAGGAGAGCACGATCTCACGAAAAACGATGGTCTTTCAAGAAATTAAGTTTGAACCTCAGTTTCAAATGAAACCTGCAACAATAAAAATATAGCTAATATCTAACCAAATATCTATAAACAGCATCGTAGCGCCAAACGCAGTTTGTTGCACAAGCAGAACGTTGGGTGTAATTTTTATTGGAAAAGGCCAGGCCATTACTTTAGAATGTTGATAGGTTCTTAACACGCATTCATGTGGTCTTTTGGCTTATATAGTCAAAACAGTGAATTTTGTGTTAGGGTGCTGGAATACAAACCCGACAAAATAAAAGATAAGAAACAAGATAAAATAAGAAATGGAACACACAAGAATTTACGTGGTTCATCCAATTGGGTTACGTCCACAGACAAGTATAGAAGGATTTTACTAAGTAATGTAGGAATTACAACCTCTCTCGAATAATAGGAGAACAACTAAGAATCTCTCTATTATTAGGAGAAAACACCTCACTTACTCTATCACAAATACCTCACAATTTTGTGGGATTACTCTCTTTTCACTCTCTTTTCACTCTCTTCTTCTTCTCTCTATTTGGATGTGCATATAGGCTTGAATGCATTGCCTATTTATAGGCAAGAGTGAGGGTATAATGGTCATAAATTTAGGAGGAATATATGCTTAACAACTCATCCTCCACTCATTATACCAACTCATCCTCCACTCATCCTACAACTCATCTCCCACGATTACAACTCATCTCCCACTCAAATGCCATTAATTATGTCACCTAAATACATGACTTTACATTCTCCCACTTGAAGACTTTGATGAGTTAATCAAGTCTTCACACTTGATCTTTTGTGATTCTTCTATCATTTCTATACTTGTCATCTTCATGCTGCTTACGTTTCTGCTAGG
>NW_011501558.1:11445-26044 GCF_000495115.2 Populus euphratica
ACTCTATTTGTTCTTGCTCTTCATGCTCTGGTACAGCTTCAGAAGAAGCATGATTTTGAGTATTTTCCACATGGACTGTTGTGGTCTCCTTTATAATGCTATTATGCTCTTCCATTTGCATTTTACCTTCTGCAAATATGACATCTCTGCTGATAACTACCTTGTGGGCAGTGGGATCCCACAAGCGATACCCCTTCATTCCATCAGCATATACCAAGAATACACATTTGCTGGATTTTGAATCCAGCTTGCTAACTTCTTGTGTATTGTACATCATGTACATAGGACTTCCAAATATATACAATCGAGAATAATCAGCTGGTTTTCCGGTCCATATCTCCATCGGTGTTTTCAGCTCAATTGCAGTTGATGGAGATTGATTTATCACATAACAGGCAGTATTGACTGCTTCTGCCCAGAATGATTTTCCTAGACCTGCAGCCTTCAATATTGCTCTTGTTCTTTCTAATAGAGTTCTGTTCATCTGCTCTGCCACTCCATTTTGCTGTGGAGTGTATGTCGTTGTGAACTGCCTTTTGATACCTTCATGTTGACAGAAGTTATTAAATTCATCACTGGTATATTCTCCTCCATTGTCAGTCCTCAAACACTTGATCTTCTTTTCAGATTCAAGTTCCACCCGTGCTTTGAAAGTTTTAAAGACTGTAAGCACATCTGCCTTCCTTCTAATTGGATACACCGAACATCTCCTAGAGAAGTCATCTATGAATGATACAAAGTATCTTGCTCCTCCCAAGGATAATTGTCCTATGGACAAAAGATTCTTCTTTAAGTCTTTCACATGTCGCACTTCTGAAATAGTACGAATTAAGCCATCATACATCTTCAATTTGATGGTGCCAATGCCGACAATCTCTAAAGCATGATTATCACCCATGAACACTTTGCCTCTAGAGATAGGTTTATATGTATGGAACCAATCTCGATTAGGAGTCATATGCCATGTTGCTCCTGAATCCATTAGCCAGACCTCAGTGAGCTCTTCTGTATCTGTAGAGATTGTCGCTGCTTCACTATATAAAACATCTCCATCTTCTGAGGTACTCGCAACACACCCTTGAGGTTTTGATGACTCTGCAGAATTCTCTATACCCTTTTTAAACCAACAATCCTTTTTGAAGTGCCCCTTTTTGCCACAGTTGTAGCATTTCACAGCCTTCTTACTTCTTGATTTGGACCTCCCCTGCCTTTGACTCCTACTAGAGCCACGCTCCGTTGATCTTCCTCTTGACACCAATAATGCCTCTGCTTGGTTTGAACTGTTTCTGTCTCCTTTGTTTTTGCGCCTATTTTCTTCTTCCAAGATAGCGGCTGCAACATCATCGAAGACTAGATAATCTGAGAGGATATTATTTGTCAAGTTGATAATGAGTTGATCATACGAATCAGGAAGACTTTGAAGTAGAAGCTCTGCACGTTCATTTTCCTCTATTTGCTGGCCCAATGTAGTGAGTTGTGAAAATAGAGTTCTTATTGTGTTGATATGGTCAGTCACCGATGTGGTTTCTGCCATTCGAAGGGTATAAAGTCTCCGCTTTAAGAAAATCTTATTGTGCAAAGACTTGGACTCGTATAGCTTTGTTAGAGTCTCCCATATCTCCTTAGCTGTTTTCTTTTCCGCCACACTTGATAATACTTCATCGGCTAATGCTAAATGTATGTTAGCAATAGCATTGCCATCCATCTCATTCCATTTTGCATCATCAGTGATCTCCGCGGGTCGATCCCCAATTGCTGCCAAGCAATTGTCTTTCCTTAAGATTGCCTTGATTCTCATTTTCCACAGTGAGAAATTGCTCCCATTAAATCACTCAATCTCGTACTTTGTTGCCATTGAATTCACCGAGATCTATTCAGCTATCACTGTTTCACAGGTCTGTAACGTATATAAAAATAGTATCGTGTGAATAATACTTTACTAAGTTCCTAGGAAAGATTGGAGGGGTCACAAACAGTCCCGCTTAAAACCCAATCTCCTTAGACAGAACTTCCTAGACTGTATTTAATCACCTCACTGACTTTCTATATACGCCAATAGTAATATATGTGAATAGTACCGTATAGATAAATAGTGTCGTATAGGTGAATAGTGCCCATATGCACAAATAACTTTGTGTATTAACAACACTAACCAAAAGGCTCTGATACCACTGTTAGGGTGTTGGCATGCAAACCCGACAAGATAAAATAAGAAATGGAACACACAAGAATTTACGTGGTTCACCCAATTGGGCTACGTCCACAAACAAGTATAGAAGGATTTTACTAAGTAATGTAGGAATTACAACCTCTCTCGAATAATAGGAGAACAACTAAGAATCTCTTTATTATTAGGAGAAAACATCTCATTTACTCTATCACAAATACCTCACAATTGTGCGGGATTACTCTCTTTTCACTCTCTTTTTCTTCTCTCTATTTTGGTGTGCATATAGGCTTAAATGCATTGCCTATTTATAGGCAAGAGTGAAGGTATAATGGTCATAAATTTAGGAATGCCTAACAACTCATCTTCCACTCATACCAACTCATCCTCCACCAATTATAACTTATCTCCCACTCAAATCCCATTAATTATGCCACCTAAATACATGACTTTACATTTTGTAATAACTTGATATTATTTAATTAACCAGGCAATTGCAAAAGAAGCCATCCTGTCAAGATGTAAAATTATTGCAGAGCCTTGGGATTGTGGAGGCCTTTATCTGGTTGGAAGATTTCCAAATTGGGATAGGTAACTTTTATTTGTTATTATTTTTGAATTTTTAAATAATAAATATTTATACTGTATAAATACATAAATTTTAGAAGTGTATCTTGCAGAGAACCTCGGCTACTAAAAGTTTAAATAATCATTAAATTTAAAGATAATAAAATTAATTAAGTATGTTAAGTTCACCCGAATATTTCTATTAATAAAAAAAATATATATAAACACAATCATAGAGATATATTGTTCCTGGTTTTATCATTATCAGTTCGGAACGTATTCAGTTCATTACATAATATGAATGGCATGGAATTTGGTGTGCTTTATATTTTTTCTAGTTCTTTCGGAATGCGATTCCGCCTTATCTGTGCTTGTTTTTTGTTTTTCATTCAGAGCGGCTGAATTGAATGGCTTTTTCACATCAACGATAGCTTACCAAGCACAGAAATAAGGGTCCATCAAGATAGCAACATGAACTGAAAGTGATTTGTCTTGAAATGAGATGGCGTGCTTGAAAGGTTTCAAATGGATTTCAGTGATTTTGATGGAATTACTTTGTATTTTTAGAACTGTTTTATAGAACCAATGCTCTAAAACTTTAATACTTGCAATCCCATTCTAGCAGGCTTGCCTCTTTATGCTGAGAATTTTCATATCTTGTTCATCCTTTTAATGATTATCTTATTATCCAAATTCATGTAACTTTTGCCTGTTCATTGACCTTTACTTTTCTTGTTAATTGCCTTTTCTTTTATTGCTGCATGGATATGGTTTATTCTCCCTCATACTGTTCTCAGATGACCGTGTAGTTCTGTTGCATACCATGAAATAAGATCATGTTTCTTAATGGGAGAAGCAGATTTTTCTTGTAATTTACCCGAGAACATTTCTATTTGTCTTTTTTTTTTTCTTTTACTTATAGTTGTTGCATATTATAGGGTGATTCTGTTATGAAAGGGAGTTTTGCTACTCGTGTTGCTGGATCTGCCGACCTCAACAGAGTAAGCACCTTAATGTCAAAGAATAATGATTCTTGCTAGATCTGCAATTCTTTCATCCATCTATATTATTTTACCTAGAATAATGTATCATTGTTATACATAAGATTTACTCATGTTAAAAGCAGCTCAAGTTTTGTTATTTCTACATAGTAATATTAAAGTCTTACGCTCTCTGCAAATGAAAAACTTCCATTTAGCGTTAATGATATCTCAGGTACAGTACAGACTACAGAGTTCATGTGTCACGTACTGGTTCCACCTTATTCCTTACCCAGTACAGCAGAGGCAAACAAAACATGCCTTCGAAACTTTATTCAGTTTGGATGTTTTTAATTCACATGTTATTTCATGTCTTTGCTTTTCTGCTAGGTTTTCCTGCGTCTTTTCATATCCTCTACTTCATCTCTTGCTGAAAGTAGAATTTTTAGGATTTGTAGCCTTTTCATAAACCCGACTCTAAAAACTTTGCCGGCTGTGGTGTTACATCAAGATTAGATTTCAGGGTTAGTTTTAAAATTCGTTGGACATGCTTCAGTGTTGTAAAATTGTGTGTTTGTATGCTAGGGAACACCGGTGATGCTAATGGGGGACGAATATAGACACCCTACCTATGGAAATATCAACAGTTACGGGCATGACACCTCTATCAACAATTTCCAATGGGGGCTCGTAAGTTTTTGTAATCTATTATTGCTTTTTGACAACTTTAACCCAGTTAATCTCTAAATACAAAATCCTCTGGGACAGTTGGATGCTGAAAAGAGTAGTCTCTTCAGATTTTTCTCGGAGGTTATAAAGCTTCGGCAGACACATCAAGTAATTACCCATCACAATTTTCTCAGAAAAGCAAGTCACCTTTAACCTGTGACTTAATCGACATGCATTTATTTTGAAACCATGATATATTTCACATGTTAGCACTTATAAAAGAGCTCTCAACACACTCTTCTGCACGTGTTATGCAGAATGATGTGACATGGCATGAGAACAACTGGGACAATTACGAAAGCAAATTTCTTGCATTTACGTAAGAAATCGTACTCATCTTCTCTCTGTATTGTTCAATTTGCTTCAATATTTTTTGTCGTAGTATCTTGCTTGCATTATCAAACCATTCGTTACGCAGGCTTCATGACAAGAACGGAGGAGATATCTATTTGGCTTTTAATGCTCATGACTATTTTGTTAAAGTTTCAATACCCCTACCAGCATCCAAGAGGCGTTGGCTTCGCATGGTTAGTGTTTCTTCTGTTTCTTGATTTCGTGCAGGCCATTAGTAGAGAACCACGAGGAGAAAGCGCTGGCTGGCTATGTATCGATGTGTGAATACAATACAACTGATAAAAATGACAATCTGCCTGGCCAATAAATAATTTTGAAGCATGGGCACAGCGGTCTTAGTCATGGGGTCCCGTGTGAAAGTTATGTTGTCAATAGCAGCAAGGTGCATGAATCGTGAGGACTCGAAACTACAATCCGGCACATTGTGACTGGCAGGACAATCCAATAATCAATAATACGTCTTCTCTACCAACCAAGCAAACAGCCACAAAACCGTCGGTCCTCGCTCACACGCGGTGATGTTTGACCCCATTTTACCAAGTCCATTTTAGCGAGCCCTAAAACTAAAATCCTCCCGTTAATCTCAATGAGGTAAATTGTTGCGATATTTGTAATATAAATTAATTATTTTAACTTAAATAAATAAAATAGAATAAAGCATATAAGGAGTTAATCCCATTAGAAAAATCAAGTTTAGATATTTATACTAGATGATTCAAAATTTGAGAATTTTGAGGTTATCTAAGCTATGATATGGTAAATAAAATAAAATAATCAAACTAAATTAAATAAACCGAAACTTATTAAGAGAAAAATATTGGTTTCAAGTAAAAGTTCATTTACAAAAATCAAAATTAATCATTGAAACGATACGTCAATTTATATTCTGAATATTTATTTTTTCTTAATATTAATAAGTTAACTGATCCACAATGTAACTAACTCTGACTATTAAACAACCACAGTGTTCACACTAGTAATTTAACTCAATAACAACCTTAAGAACTAAATAGATTAATAAATATAGATAACATAATTGTTTGTAGTCTATATTTAATTTAATTGAATATTTTTCCTAAGATTAACAACATAGATTCATTATAATTATTGAAGTTAGTCACTTCACAAGTTCAAATATCACAACTCTGGTTTTGATAGTAAACTTAACAACAAATTGGTTAAAATAATAACTTAGAGTCTGCTCTAATAATTAAACTAAATAGTCATAGAAAATAAGCATAAAAAACATTCATACCCATCATATAAACTAAAAAGAAAATATAAAATAGATCTTATAGTTTTTAAAATTTGAAGTTTTTTATATCCTTTCAACCAAGAAAAATAACTTAGTCTTGCATGTTTATTGAAAAACCAAGGAATAAAAAGGATAAAAATATAATTTTCGGTATAAGAGAAAAAGGTGAGAGTTTCTTCTTTCTAGTCGCCCCTTTTTTCTTTTTTTCTTTTTTTATTTGATAGGAAATCTTAAACCTCACATCCCTCCAATCTGTTATGTATCCTTCAAAATAATAATAGTTCTTTCTAAAGTAGATGATCTACATTTTAGTACAATAATTATTTTTCTAAAAAGAAGGAAAAATAGTCTTGCATAGCATAAAATCTTAAAGCTTTGACTTTGAAATTAGAGAAATTAAATTGTCCAAATAAAGACTTTTTCCATACGATGTAATAATTTTCAAGTCAGTTTAGATGCTTGGAAAGTAAGTTGGACTTATTTCTTCATAAAACTTATCTGCTGATAAAATTTATAGATTGTCTTAGAAAAAACATATATTTTTTATACAAGTTCTTTTTCTGCTGAAATTTGATAGGTTGATAGGTCTTTCAGTCATGAATCTAAAACAATTAAGTTTGCATCAAATGGACATCTCTTACTCAAGATATTCAAGTCAGAATGGTTGAAAATCAAAATTGACTGAATGTGAGACTTGTCTTTGAAGGCTTTGATTTCCATGTTTTTTTTATTACCATGTATGTATAGAAAGGTATGGAAGTTAGCTTTCTAATGCCACTAGAATCACTTTATTTGAATCTCTAGAACTCAAGTTCTGTATAAAATATCGATTAGAGGTTAAATCTGTTAATATTCAACTCGAGCTATAACATGGTTTAATTTTTTTCTCCAATTTACTCCTTTTCGAATCTTACATCCAAAAGTGACTTCAAAACATAAAATAAAGATTATTAAGATATTTTATATATAAAACATGGGTAAAATACTAGGTAAATATGAGTAAAACTATCTAATAATATGGTTGTATCAAATACCCCTATACTTTTTTATTGCTCATCCTCGAGAAAGGAGAAATAATATCAAACTTAAGACAGTCCAAAGTGTAAAAATAAATAAATAAAATAACTATGACTAATTTCTTAATCTCTCATCAATATCCAAGATTGCATGCATTATAAACAAGATTGCAATCGAGAAGGATAAAAATGAAATCTATGTCATGTTAAAGTGATAGGTCCTCTCATTGATATACACTCCATCACTCACGTGTTTAGGGTTTCTGTGTTTAAATCTCTCAAATTCAATTAATGAATATGTTCTACCTTGATTTTTAATGTCATCTCCATTACTAACATATTACATGCAATACATGAATTAAAAGGTTTTACTTTTCAATTGTAATTGGGTTAAGGGCTAAGGTAAGGTAAAAGAAGGAAAAGAAAAAGTTAAAACCAAATGAAGTATAGCATTCTATAAAAAAGAAATTTTAAAATAAGATATCTCATCATAATATACAAATTCACCATCTTTAAGCACTAATACTTAACTTCTTTTAATTTCAAGCTCCATCAACATAAAACTTTTAGAACATAGTGGAACAACTTTTCTTTTCTTTTCTTTTTCCTTTTTTTTTCCAAATGGTCTATCTTTGGTAACTTTGCCTATTCTTTTCATCTTGTATCACTTTTTTCATATAATTTCCAACCATAAATCTTATGAAATATCAACAAATATATGCCCTATTAATATTTGGCCAAGAAAAAAGGAAAACATATAAAAAGTTAAGGCTTATAATATGGGTAAAGTAATGAAAAGATAAACAAGTTCAAAAAGGCTCACTAAGGATAATATACTTTATGTTGACTTTTTGGCTCAAGTGGTTAAAATTTGTAGTGTCTTTATCATCTTCATGTGTACATGTAATATGAATGTAATCTCAATAAAAAATGAAACAAGTTTTAGAGATATATATCATTGAAAAAATACACAATCAAATAATATAATACTAAAGGCTCAAAAATTTACATTGGTACAATACTATTAAGTCAACATGGTATATTTTCAAAGTCAATCCCTAAACTAATTAAACTTTAAAACTTAAATGCACACCCAGTCATTTGATTTATATTTTCATCTCAACTAATTCTCATATATAATACTCAAATTCTCATAAATCAATGGGAGTTCAATAGATAAAACTTAATATTTAAGGTTGAAAAACATAAATTTTTTTTTCAAATGTTTATGTTTTCTTTTAATTCTAATAAAACACACAGAAAAAATAAAGAAAACCAAAATTCTCCCCCCACCTCCACACACACTTTAAACATAATAATATTCTCAATGTTGAAATGAAAAAAAAAAGAAATAAAAGAAAATGCCAAACATAAAGTAAAATGTGAAATTAAAAGATAAGGAAAAAGGAAAGCAAATCTGAATTTTTTTTTGTTAGGTTGCCTTCTAGTAAGCACTTTTATTTTATTTCATTAGCTTCACACATCTTATGCTCATGACTTATATATTGGTTCAGCTAACTCCATTAAAGTAGTGAGTTCTGCCTTCAAATCTTTATAGAAAGTTTTCAATCGATGTTGATATGCCGTGAATGATTTGAAAATCAGCAACAATGGATCTAACAAAAATGGATGAAGGATAGGTCTGATTGGTTGTTGTTTTTCGCTCTCACTCTTATCATTGGACCATCTGAATCCTCTTACATATTAAATTTAGCTTTATGAGATGGATTATCATTCCCATGATGCACATCAGATGTTCATTGACCTTAAGCACTTTGTTTATTTCTATGCTTGTAATCTCAATTTACACCATAAGAAAGATATTAGAAACAACAATGGGTTCAATCCAACGAGAACGCAACTTTTCAGGAAAAAGATTAAAACATGAATGATAAAGAAAGACTTTGTATCCAACATGAAACTCAATTGTTGTAATCATTTGATCATGAAAACTCTTGATCTTTTCTATGTAAATACTTGCATTCTTATAGGCATCATTCCTTATCTCTTACAACTCTTGCAATTGCAACTTCCTTACAATCCCAGCAACATCATAATCAAAGTTACATTGTTTAATGGCTAAAAAAGTTGTGTTCAAGTTCCACTGGTAGATGACATGATTTCCTTTAAATAACATGATTTTCTTTAAATCATTTTATAAGATGGCATTCTTATAGGTGATTTATAAGCAATCTAATCATCAAGTCATAGACTCTAATCTTGTCGGTTAGGTTGCACTATTTTCTCCAAAATGGACTTGATTTCTCAATTTAAAATTTTAGCTTGACCATTTATTTAAGGATGGTATGATCTAAAAGTCCGATGAGTCACATGGTACTTGCATAGTAATGCTTCCATGCAAAAATAAGTGTCACGATCACTAATGATAGCTTTAAGGATTTCAAACCTATAAAATATATGAGTCCTGATAAAATCTAAAATAACCTTAGCTTCATTAGTTCATATGACTTTCACCTTAATTTATTTGGATATATAATTAACAGCAAGAAGGATATAAAAGATTATCAAAAAAAGAAGGAAATAGGCATATAAAATCAATACCCCAAACATAAAAAAAATTCACTTACAAGAATATTAGTTAAAGGCATTTGATTCTTATAAGTCATATTGCTTATTGTTTAATATTTTTCACGTGATTTGAAAAAGTGATATTCATCTTTAAGAATAAAAGGTCAATAAGACCACTTTCAAGTACCTTGTGGACTGTTTTTTTTTCTCCAAAATGCTCAACAAAAGAATGAGAATGATAAAAAGTGAGAATGAAATGAAATTCATCATGTGATACACATCTTCTAACCAATTAATCTATACAAAATTTCCACACATAAGGAGTGTCTCAAAAATAATATTTAGCATAAGCTTGTAACTTGTCTTTTTACAATTTAAACAAACTCAAAGGGAATTCTTTAGTAACTAGATAGTTCACTAAATCAGCATACCATGGTCTTGTAAAGGAATGTAACACATATAACTTCTTATCAGGGAATGTCTCTCTTACTATTTCAATTTGTATATCCTTGGTCTGCAGTTGGCTCAAGTGATCAGCTATATGATTTTAAGCACCTATTTTATCATTGATCTCAATATCAAATTCTTATAAAAGCAAGATCCACCTAATCAATCTCGGTTTGGATTCTTTTATCTTTAAAAGATACCCCAAAGCTATATGGTGAATAAAAACAACAACTTTTCTACCAAGTGAATAGGACTTAAATTGTTCTAAAGCAAACACCACTGCAAAAAGTTCATTTTAGTTGCATGATAATTGCACTGATCTTCATCCAATATGTAGGAAGCATATATGTTAACATGCAAATTCTTCCCTATTATTTGCCCAAGTACAACCCATATCACATAGTCACTTGCATAACACATTATCTCAAATGGTTCATCCCAATTTGATGATTATATGATGGGAGCAGTTTTGACACGTCTTTTAAGTTCATTATAGGCATCTCTACATGCTTGATCAAACAAGAAATCTATTTTCTTGGCTACTAATTTGCATAAGGGTGTTGTAATCTTTGAGAAATATTTGATAAAGCACCGATAGAAGCATGCATGGCCAAGAAAAGAATAAACCTCCCTCACACACGAAGAAGGTTTGTCGCTCTATATTCACTCACTTGAAAGTTCCAACATGATCAGCCCAAAATTTGAAAATTAAGTAATAACTTATTAAGGACATGATTTTAGGGACTTCTATGAAAGAATTAGGATGTAAATATCTAATTTCATGAAAATAAGATTGCAGAGAGAATGTTTCTTTTTTATTTGCAAAAACTTGCATGTCATTTGGTGGTTTAGAACTCCACAATAAACTCTTGGAAGGCATCAATCTGATCATCACGAACTATTAAGAAAGAAGATGAATATAAGCTGAATGATGCATCATCTAGGTTAAATCCCTAGAAATTAGTGTTTTTAATTTGAGCTCTAATAGATTTCATTTTAGTCCTTGTTCTTCTAATTGTGGTACATCCACCTTTAATTGACACAAACTTTTAATTGTATGCAATTTAACTCTTGTCAAACTTAAATAACAACCCTGAAATTTAGCACCATTTTTATCTTGGTCCTTGGTTTCTGATTTGTGTATTTGGACTCTTAATTAACCATAAAACTTTTAATTTTCTTCAATTTGACCCCTGATTTGGTCAACCTCATCCCTTAAAGTCTTGTTCCTTTTACGATTTGGTCCTTTTGAATTTCTTCACTTATACCCTTAATTGGCTATAAAACTAAAAAAAAATTATCATTAAACCCTTGATTTAACCAATTAACCTTTTCAAAGTTAAATTTTAGTCCCCAAACTTCAATATCTTCTAATTAACACTCAAATTGACTCCAAAAAAATAATTTTTCTTATAATTAAGTCCTCAAATTAATTAAGCCTTCCACCCTTATGTAATGACCTAAGACTTGTCATTAGGGTGCGGACTTTTTAATAATTCACTTTGCATTAGAGAAAACCATAATAAAATCTTGAACTATGCAAGATTTTTTGAGCTAAGATCATGACTTTCATGACCTTTTTGGGACATGGGGGAAGATATAAGATGATACAATTAGTTGAAAGGGATTGCTCAAGGACTAAATTCGAGAAATTACCATACATAACCAAAGTACACTGCTCGATAAAAACATAAAAAAAGCTTGTGCCAATCTAGGGGTGTGTAAATGAGACTCTGTTTGAAAAAAAGTATAGTAGAATTGCCCACCTTATAAGGATCTCAGTTCAGATCTTAGTGGTCAAAGCGTTGATGCACTTCTGGAATCTAGGCTATAGGTGTTTCATTTTCATGGATATTGACATGACCCTCATCATTAAAAAATATGCATAAATCCTAAACTTCCTTCATGATCCTCATAAAGTCTATTTTAGATAAAAGATTGAAAGCACAACTATCGAGGTCGTAAAGTTGTTGCATCTAAACCAAGTTGACCAATATAAAATGTCCAATGAGGGATTCAAGTAGAAGTTAATTGAGAACAAGATGAAGATAGACAAAGATAATGAAAAGTTAGAAGAAGAGAAATATTGTGTGGTTGTCTTCGCCATATTTGGGTTAGTTTTGTTTCCTTTCGAAGTCACTGGGATTATCAACATTAAAGCTGTAAATGCCTTCATTGAGTATAAACAGGCAAAGAATAACCTCACTTTAGCTATCTTGGTTGAAACCTACCTATCACTAAACCATTATAAACTGAATGAAAAATGAGCAATACGATGTAATGTTTATCTGTTATTCATATAGATAATCAGCCACTTGGAAACATCGAGAGAAGTCTTTAATAATTTCTAATGGTTCAACATAAGGCCTCTTGGGTTGGTTCTAAGTGAAGAGTGAAATGACCTAAATAAGAAGGCATGGGTAAAGAAATATCAAGCATTCCCTCAAAGTAATTTCAAATGAAAAGCTCTTTGGGTAAGTAACTTGTCTTATCTTATGAGTTATGATGACAAAGCATAGATCCCATTAATTAGCTTAACTAATTGTATTAGCTACTTACCCTTGTTGGTAGCTAGATAGTTTATAGAAGTGCAGTACTTTACAAGAAGAACACGGGGGTTAGCTAAGTATACTAGTTTGTTCAAAAAAGCTAATTCTTTATCCGATCTAAACGCCATGAGAAATGATTGGGGGTAACTTGTTTTAGTTCATAAAGAGGAGTAGTAAAAAGAGTCCTTAGTCAGCTCTAATTACTCAATGTGAAAGAATGACAGCTTATTTGGGATGCTCTGAGTGATGAAAGAGCAAAGCTAGATGATACCAATAGAAAAAGGGTCAATAATGAAGAGGACCTACAAAAGGAGTTGGATAAGCTAAGGATTAAGCTTGGTAATAATAAGAGTCATCAAAAATACCTGAAAGACCAATTCTTGAAGAAAAAGAAGATGAAGGCCTTCCTAGACCAACAACTGAGAGAAAAAAGATAAACAAGTTGCTGAATTAAAGCAAGGGAAGAATCAGCGTAAGGTAAATAAGTAGTTGGAAGAAAAGGAGGTCAAATATGATGATTTGGTAAACAAGCATATGATGATGGACAAGAAGTTGGTAACTTTAAAGAAGGCATTAAAAAGTAAAAAACATGCAAAGCAACAAAGAAGCAATCAAGCATAATTGATCACGTGGGCAAAACTCGAGTGGGGTGATGCAATGAAGTAATTAAACACATTGATCATATAGGAAAAACTCAAATAGATTGAACATTTAAATTGAGCAACTAAGGGCTAGCTTAAACCTTTTCGCTAATTAAAAATTGATTTGAAAGGAAGGGGCTTATTTTTTCAACTAAATAAGGATGCATGCCTGTCATCCAATCCAAAGTCATTGCATAATGTTTTTGCAGGAATTGCACAAGAAATAATCTTTAATAAAGTCTAGAAAGATTCTAACAAACAAAAACCTAGCAAGGTTCTAAGATGAGCAAGGCTTGATTTAGTTTTCAAAGCCTAATAAGGGTCCAAAAAAAATGTGATCCAAAAAAATTACAAAGCCTAGCAAGGCTTAAGATAATCCTAAACCCTACAAGGTTTAGCAATAAATATTTTAGCAAGACTCCAACAAAAAGAACTTAGCAAGGCTCTAGTGTTTAAAAACTCATCAAGGTTGTGACAAAAAAAGCATCTAGCAAGATTCCAACAAGAACATAACCTAGTAAGGTTCTAAGCCTGGCAAGGCTCCTAATGATTAAAGACATAACAAGGTGAAGAACTATACTACTTCTAAAAATCTTTTATTTAAAAAAACAAATCATCCTTTTCTTTACAAATCCTATCCCTTTTCTCTTTAAATGTGTCTTGAGCCCTCATCACTCAGGTAATGCACTTTCTAACCTTATAATTTTCATTTCGAGTGCATCATTAACCCCTCATCTTCTATGTAATGTGTTTTAATTTTTGGTGGTATAAAATTGCATTATAAAATATACCATTAGGTATTAGAGATACTAAATAGAAAATAAATATGATTTTAAAATTAAGATCATAGAACGGTTAGGATTTAACCTGATAAGGTAGAGAATTCCTCACAAAGAAATATTCGCTTTAAACCTTAGATAAGACCAACAAATAGAAACATAACTTAAATTAACAATCAATCAACAATGCAACTTATCTTAGATAAGTTACACTAGGGGTTATGTGTCTCCTCCGTACACAATTAGTCTCGTTACCTAAACTCTCACAGATTATAGGTTTTCTAGCGACCATAATATTAAGTAGCTGCTCCCTTTTAATCATAATTTTATGATTAAATCCAAAAATCCTTCAATCCATAAGGTAACTTTGTCAGTTAACGACGTGCATGATTAATACTTAAAAGTGTATTTTTATCAAGGTTTTATATCATCATTTTGCACTTGAAGTATCAATAACTCCTTAACTAAAGCATGTTTTATAATAACGTATCTAATAATATAAGATACCTTTAAGTTGTGGTAAATGGTCGTTTTAAATGCAGGTCTATCACATAAGTGAAAGGATTGATTGATGAGTTTAAGAACT
>NW_011501558.1:26768-39041 GCF_000495115.2 Populus euphratica
TTGTTATTGTTATTGTTGTTGTATTATTGTTATTTATAATTTGTACAATTAACCTCCCTGTGGTTCGACCCCGGTCTTGCCAGGTTATTTATTACTTCGACACTCCTACACTTGGGAGAAGACATCAATCTTTTAGTCGTGTTAGTGCACGTCATGACAAGCCTTAAATATGATTTTTTTCTTTCTTGGGTTGTTCTTTGTTATGTATGGGCTCTAGTTTTTATCCTTTGGGTTCTCATCAAATAAGTATGATATTTAATCCCAACTTTTTTCTTAAATGCACATTTTCTTTATTATCATAAAGGTCGCTTTTTCTTACCAAGAACAAATAGTTTTTATTTTTAAAAAATAAAACTTATTTATATAAAACATAAAAATATTATAGATGAATTAGAATAATCTCTTCGAAACATTAACTACATACCAAAAAATACTTCTATTTAAAAAGGATTAAATAAAAAAAATAAGAATTAGATAGAAGTTGTATTAATTTGAATATAAATTAAAAAATGCATATAAAAAAGATATTAATTAAAAAAAAATTAGATGTTGTTAGGCTTGATCTATTTTAAAAAGAGCATATGTGCGGGCCTATAAGGATAAGCCTACATGTGTGGGGCCTTAATTTGTTTTTTATTTGAAAATGGGATGGAAAAAAGGTTATGTGACTCAAAATTCTTTGAAAAAAAATAGAGCTTGAAAAAAAATAGAAAAAGAAAACAAAAAAAAAGATGAGAAGTTGTTACGCTTGACCTATTTTGAAAAAGGTATACGTGTTGGCTTGCAAGGACAAGCTCACACATATAGGGTCTTTTTTATATTAAAATGGAGTGAATGACATGTCGTCTGCCTTAAAATGTTTTTAAAACAAAAAAGCATGGCGACATATGATTTGCATTTCCCAAATCCTAACCATAGTGGTGGCTATAAAATTGGGGTTAATGATATTTTTACTTAGAAATCTATTTTTTAAAATCATTTTGATGTAAAACACTTAATATACCTCGATAAACTCATATATGGTCTCAAATAACCCAAAAACATATCCATAAACTCAATATCAACCCGAAATCAAAAAACTTTCAAGCTCATATCTACCATTTGAGGTATGAGAAGGCAAGAAAAAAAAGATACAAGGTGAGAGTCCCCTCATTGAATAGAATCCCTTTATATTAAAATCAATATTTTTCATTATTTGAATCAGTATCAACTAAGATTTTTAAATTTCTCTCTTATTATTCAAACTAAAAACTAGAAAGTAAAAAAAAAACTTTTTGCAGCGCAATTAAAAATTTTAAATATTGAGGGACCAAAAAAATATAATTTAAAACGTAAGAGAATCAAAGTGAATTTTTTACCTAATTTTTTAAGCCGCCACAATATTTATCATTGTTTTACATCTTAGTCCTTTTTTTTTCAATTTTGTCTATACTTAACAATTTTTCATAAAATTGGTCATGAACATGAGCATAAAAGAATATAATTGAAGAGAAATAAAGTTTAAGAAATGAATTTTAAAAACAAAATCAATATAAATTTTTTCAATGAAAACATTATGCATTTTAGACTATTTTATAATCATAGTATCATCGTCGTCACCACCACCATCTTTTTCTTCTCCTCCTTTTACTAGAGAACTGTGATCATGCTTCATATTATAAAGTCATGTTTGGTTAATCATTATCATTATCATTATCATTATTAATTATCTCCTGCTATAGAACTATTATCTCGCTTTATATTAAGAGTCTATTTGAAAACGCAAGTCAACTTGTGTTTTTAAAAAATTTAAAATAAATTTTTTTTTGTTAAAAATAACTTTTTTTCATGTTTTTTATTATTTTGATGAATTAATTTTGAAAATAATTTTTTTAAAATAAAAAATTCAAGTAAAATATACCAAACATGTCCTCTCATCTTTTATTTATATTATTTTAATATAAAAACACTTTAAAATTCAATTATAATTAGACCGCAAACAGTACATGTTTTGTATGTTATACTTGTCGCTATTGTCGTTTTAAGGCCCTTGATGTTGTCCAGGAGAGCTGGAATTGACTTGAGGGCTCGATGACAAGTTGTCTAAATGTCATTTCGGTTTGGGAAATGCCCATACGGATTGACAAGGTCCATCTCCCATTGATCACTTGAGAAGGGCTGGCCGAACGGAGCGTCCATCATAATTATGCTACAAGCCCCTGTACCTGCCGTCTTGTTCCAATTTTGTGTTATCCTGAATGACAGGTTATCTCATCAGAACCTTCGGTTCTTTCTGCACAGGACTACTGCTTTTGACTTAAAGTGTGTATCGATTAAATCACTTGGATTGGAAGACTTGATCTAGCACACCATTCGGCTCCAACAGTGGAGTTGACTTCTATGGTGTTTTTGTCTAAAGATCAACTCAAACCCATTTGGTTAAAAACAAAGAAAATTACTCTATCCTCGAGGTCTCCAGTTAGAAAACAAAATCAACAAGCTGCGTTTTTTTTTAGTGAAGAAACCATTTCTTTTTTCTTGTATTAACTCTAACCAAATTACTCTTTTTTTATTGGAGAAACCCTTTTTTTATTAGCTTTTTTATTTTTAAAAGTATAAATACTCATTTTATAATGATAAAATATTAAGTGGGTTATTGTATTTTTTGGTTCTCTAATTAACTAAATTAATTTATCGAAGATTAACTGATTTCATAATACTTTTTTTATACTTCTTGTTCATGAATTGGTATTTCTAGAATGTAAGTTTTATTTTAATAATACAAATATCTTATGACAAGTTTTTATTGTGTCTCTCCTATCAAACATATTATATTTACACAAGATTTATTGTCAATCTTATAGTGAATACCACATGATCATGAATTTCACATCACATACTAGATGCCAACATATTAGATCAATTCGAGTCAATTCGAGTCAATCCTAGTTAACTTGTAACAAACCATGACCGGCTTATGAAATCATGACAAACTTATAAAAATATAAATTGAAATAAATTAGGAATCTCATTTTTAATTAACCAAATATTGAAGAACTAAAATAAAAATGAAAATTTAATTTAAAAAAAAAAGACCCATAAAAAGTAACTCGATTAAATCTAGATAAACATGCTAAACTCAAAACTCGAGTCATAAAAATAATATTATCTTATAAAAAAATACAAAAAATACAAAAGTCTAACTTGTTAAACTTGTAAGTTAGGTAATAAGACCTAAATAAATATAGAAACCAAACTAAAAATAGTTATGTTTTTTTTAAAAAAAAAGTTAAGCGATATTTTTTTATCATAGTATAATCTTAAAAAAATTATTGGGGTATATTTTAAAAAAAAAGCCTCTTTAAATTTATTTAAAAAAAATAAGTAAACTTGAATTAATTTACTAATTTGTGACTTAGATAATAAGATTTAGATAATATAGAAAGCAAACTAAAAAAAAAAGATGATATTATTTTTTAAGTCAAGTGATATTTTTTTTATCCATTATAATCTTAAAAAAAAAATGTTGTTGTATATTCCTTTTTAAATAAACTCTTTGACTTTATTTAAATATAGTTTTTTTTTAATAAATAAAAAAAATCCCTTTCAAAAAGTAGCATTGAAGTGTGGCTCTAATGGAATTGTTCCCGACCCAAAATCAAGGACAACCTGGCATACCTTGCATTTACATATCGCTGGCCTAGTCAACTTTTTCTTAAAAGCAAATGACCTGTCGTTTACAATCCAAGCATACAGCAACTTAACGGTCATCGAAAAATTAGCAAATGAGTATTTGATGCTTTTCAATTTTTTTTTAATTCAAAACACCTATAAAAATATCTTAAAAATTCTAATAAACTAATTTATAACTTGAAATAACTTAAGAATTGATTTACAAACTCAAAATCAACTTGAATCTACCATACTTTTCAAGTTTAGATATATTTTTTCAAGCAATGAAAAAGATAAAAAACACCTAAATATAACCCTTCCATAAAATAAAACTTATTAACACCAAAATTAAATTTTATATTATATAAAATTAATATTAATTTAAAATAAAATTCATATAAAGCAACTCGAGTAAATTTATGGAAGCATATTAAACTTGTCATTCGATTCACGAGAATGAGTTTACCTTAAAGATAAAATAAAAAAAAACAAAAGTTAAAAGTCACTTCTTAACTAACTTATTATTAACACATAAAATTAAAAGACAAATTAAAAAAAAAAGACAGTGAGTTATTTAGAATTAACTTAACAAACTTATAATTTAGATAATAAAACTTAGATAACTATATTAAAAGCAAAATATATTTTTTTTTAAGTTAAGGAATTATTTTATTCCTAGTATAATTTTAAAAAAAGAATTATTGGTGTATATTAAAAAAAAACTCTTTAATTTTATTTCAATAAAGATTTTTTTAAAATAAATAAAGGAAAGCCTTTTCAAAAAATAGCATATGAGCATAGTCCTAATGGAATTGTTCCTAACCCAAAATCAAGGACAAAACAAAAGTGATGGCCATCTAAATATCGTTTGCCTTGCCAATTTGTTTCCTAAAAGTAAATGACCGGTCATTTACAACCTTAGTTTCTAGCAACTAGAAAACCATTGAAACATTAATGTATGGTTATTTGATATTTTTCAACTCATATTTATTCATAATATCAAACCTTGATAAACTCGTTTTATAACTTGAAATAACCCAAAAAATAAAAAAAAATACAAAATTAAAATGAATCTAAAACATTTTATGAATCTTTTTTTGAACATTGTGTGAATCTTATACCTAAACAACTAAAACTAATTATTAAGACAACTCAAAAAACAAAACAAAAAAGCATGGAAGGATCAAATTATATATATAAAAAAGAACAACAAAAAAGAAGACAATATTCTTCCTTGACTATGCAACCTAATTCTTATAGGATGAAAATTAAAGGGGCTTAATATTTATCAAATTCTTAGATATAGCTCCTAAAATTATGAATTAAAAAATTAAATTTTATTTTATAAAACCAAATATATATAGAGAATTAAAATAGTTAATTCATTAAGGAGAATTTGGTTTTTTGTAATATATTTAGAATTACATCGCATACACATAAAACAAACTATATATACAAACAAATTATCTTTAAATTAAACACACGACAAGTGATAAATAGTTAATTATTAATCTCATAACTATTAAATGTTCAGCAAAATATAAATAAAGTAATCGACCGTATTAATTAGTTTGTGCTAGTATAGATGACCCGTAGTGAATAGATGAACTGTGTTATGCTATTAGACAAGTTAAATAAATGATATTCAGAGTTTTGTCAATGTATTTGAGAAAACTATAAAAATATTAGAATTAAATTATTAACTTCATTGAATTTAATAAATTGAATAATATAATAAAAAATATTGGTAATAAATAAAAGTGATAAAAAATAACAATTAATTAACTATAAAAAATAACAACTAATATTATACTAAAAGAAAAATAAAAAATTAATAGAAGACTCACCATCACTTCATCATGGACATTACACCTTATCAAAAAATGCAAACACATGTACTACACATATTAACCATTATCTTTTATAAAAATAATATTTATATTTATTATATTATCAAATCTAAAATAAACTTAATAATAAAAAAATAATAAACAGATAAAATTTTTAATTTTAAAAGTAATATAATTATTTAATTGTGTTTTAAAAAGTGAAAAAAATATGAAAAAAAACCTTTGAAAATAATCTAAAACTTTTTGTTTTTAAAGGGATTCCTTAACAAATTAATTTACCCCCAATCAATATAATAATATTAAATAAATTATATAGAAAATATTTTAAATTCCTCCACTAGCAAGTTAATTAATTTTGCTTCAGAAGAGTGAAATAATTATTATATTATAGTGTTTCAATTGATTTTTATATTTGTTTTTAATGATTTGGCTGCAAGAGTAGTATTAGACTTTGAATCATTAACGAGTTAAAAAAAATCATATTTTATTAGATTAATTTAACATCGCCAAGATTGAATTTTTATTGTCGGTTGTTAAAATGGAAAAACAAATCATCAAAGTTGCTGTCCAGATGGCCAGACCCTAGTTAACTGTCCGTTCTCATCGGGGGTTTTTGTATTGTTGGTGCACATGTCTGATAATAATAATAATAATAATAATAATAATAATAATTTGAACGAACTATATAAAGGAGCCGTCCACCAAGATGTGCGCAAGCCTAATATTTTGTATACAGGTCACTAAAAATAAAGGTGGGTCCAAGACAAAAAATATAATATAATATAATTATTACTTGAAACTAATAATTGGCAAGCCTTTTAGGGTGCTGCTATTACTATGCTAGCAAGTTAAATCCCAATAATGAAGAAAATAAAAAAAAATCGATAAGAATTTGGCATCGAATATCACACAATAGAATAAGCTGATTGGTTTTTTTATTTTATCCACTGAAAGCGAGACAGATCACACCCCAACGACAAAAAAGAACCTGCTACATGGAGTAGAAAAATGAAGCGACAACGTGCTAACCATAAAGGTTTGCAGAATATTTGTTCATAATTAATTAAAACTTCACTGAGATAATTTATTTTCCTTTCATTTTTTTATTTAAAAAGAAATTTGCCAGATCAGCAACCCATCTGTATACTACGTCAAACTAAACTCTCCACCTTTCTTTATTAGTTAGTCCTTATTTGCGCTGCTGGATCGGTTTTTTTTTTTTTAAATAAAAATTAGACAAGCTTAGAATCAACGCGTTTTCGAATCATCAAATGATTTAACGGCTGTCATTAATCTCCGTCAAAATTACACTCTTCGCCTCTCTAATGAGGAACCAGACGGGTGCTCAGTTGCGATTTCACAAATTGAAAGAAACAAAAGGAAAGTGCCTTGTCCCTTGAACCGACTAAAAACCTTAAACCATAATCCTCCTTTCTCTGTATAAATACCACATTGTCCGCCTCTCTCTTCTTGTCTTCTTTTCTCCCTCTACTTGACACCTTTCAATAACAATGGCTTCCAAAACCTTGGTGTGCTTGATGCTTTTGGCTCTCTTAGCTGGTTCAGCCTTGGCTCAGGCACCAGGAGCCGCACCGACAGCTCCACCAACCAAATCACCATCTCCTGCACCCGCTGCACCTACAACTCCACCTCCCGCTCCAACTCCCGCTCCAACAGTCCCTGCTCCAACTCCTGCTACCGCTCCATCCACATCTCCTTCTTCGTCTCCAGCCAGCTCACCACCTTCTCCCTTGGCCCCTGGTACTGGTGGTGGCTCCATAGCCAATCCTCCAAGTGACACCGCTTCTCCTCCATCTCCTTCAAACGCGGATGGCTTGAACAGAGCCACGATGGCTGCTGCTTTGATTGGAGTGGCTGGTGTGTGGTCTTTGTTGATGTAGGAGATCTGGTCATGGATCGGATGTTGATTATTATTATCATTTTTATCAATGTTTCATTTTAGTAGGGATTTATTATTGTTATTATTTTGAGTCGTTTTGTAATTTTATTTATGGACGGTGATGGTGGCTCCTTTGGTTTATTTTGACGGTCGAGATGTGATTATTGTCATTGATTGCTCATCATGTATTCAAATCATTTTTATTAGTCTTATCTTTTGTTTAATTACTAGGTGCTTTGTACTTCCCATCTAGTTATAATTGCGATTTACTTGATGATCTGGATCTGAATTCCCATCTTGATATCCTTGACCTTGCGAGGGAGACACTCTCTGAGTGAGGGAGTGAGTGCGAGAGACAGAGATTGGAAAAAGTAACGTAGAAGGTTTCGGGGCAGTTGCTTTGTCTGGCTTCAATGGTAATGGTAATGGTAATGGTGATGTGGTCTTGTTTTACTGGTTGTTTGTTTTTAGTTTATGTCTGGAAACTTTGAAAAATATAAAGCAATTTAGGTTTGGTTGTCATGCACGTGGCCGCAGCTGTAAATTGAGTTGCTCGGGCTCATGTGCTTTGCCAACAGAACAGAAACGCAATTTTTTTAAAAAAATATTAACATTTTAAAATAATTTAAAAACATTAAAAAATTTAATTTTAAAAAAATATTATATTTTAACAAAAAAACAAGTGGAAACTCACTCTGGAAAAGGCCTTACCCTGGTTGCTATTTTTTATTTTCTTTTGTTGGTTGTTACATAGGTTAATATCAGCGACTTATAAAAAATGAACCACATTCATAATTTAATAGCAATTTATGAAAAAAATAACTAGCTAGTAATAATTTTTTTTTATAATGTAAGAAATTCTGATAATGGGGTGGGTGCTGTACACATCATGATGCCATTTGAGGATGCTGATGCTCTTGCTTATATCAATTATCGTACGACAAAGTTGGTGCGCTGCCCGCTACCACTAGAAAAGAGACGAGAATCGAGAACCACGTGCCCCACTCTCTCACTTTCTATTTCCCTCGTGTGCGAGGCACGTCACTTTTCTCAAAGTGGATTTCAGGCTTCCTACACCGGCCAGTTGACAAGTGGGACCCCATCGGTATAGTGATCCTGCTTATCCTATCAGTATTCGAAAGCCAAGGTGCAATAATTTAGCTGCTTCATTCTTCCAGCAAAAAAGTTCTTAAGTAGTTTTCCGTGCGATGGTAAACATTGATGGACGGTACTTATCGGTTAACGAGGGAGAGTAATGATGGTTTTTGTGAATTGATAATGGCTGAGAAGCGGATGAAGAACTTGGATGGAATTGATGAGGTGGTGGAACTGATTTTTATATAGTTAAAAATACATCAAAATAATTTATCTTTATTTATCCTACTAAATACTCTTGAAAGCTTTATACAAAGTACAAGTCAATTTAGAATTATTTGTAGAAATGATTTTATTTAATTGAACTTTTCTTTTTAGGATTAAAGCAAGAGTTTGTATAGTATTTTGTTGTTGTGTTGACGAGTCAGAAGAAAAGACTTCGCAATAAACTGTTTTGCTATTGGTTGGAAGCAAAGGGTGTATCCCACTTTTTTCTTTTTCTTTTTTCAATTTGATAAGGAGCCTGCTCCACGACGTGGGGCACAAGGAGAGATGGAGTGTCATGTATTACAAGCCCATTGGACTAAAGCGCTAAGGTACCTAAGGAGGCCCATACTGCAATTTTGATTTGGGATCGTTTGTGAGCTCACGAGTTGACCATTCAGCATTTTGTTCTTGAGAAATGGTTGCCGCTTGATTTTCCTATTCTGTTTGGTAGACTACTAACTTAATTATTTGCGCTACATGTTAGTTTTTATTTTATCCAAGGAAATAAAATAATGTTATTCAATTTTAAAATTTTATAGTTTAAAAGAAATTGGTGTATGCCCTTAAACCTGTATATTTAATCTATATAAAAAAAATTTATTATAAAAGATAAATTATTTTCATAACAAAATAAAAATAATATTATTCACATGAAAATATTTCTTTTCCAAGAAACTATCAAGACAATTTCTCTAAGAAATAATTTTTTTTTTTTATGAATGGCTTCAACAGGTTTATCTACTTAAAAATTACTCGTTTGCTTATGTATTTTTTTTCAAATATATATTTGTTAATAGCATGTTTTTTTTTTAATAAAGGCTTATTATTACTTGAAAAGTGAATTTAAATAAGAAGAATTATGCTACCATGCGAAAAAAAAGGAATAATTTGAGGAAATTCTATAAGAACTTCATAATAAAAGTTTAGGCATTTTATTCTCATTGAATACACATGAGACTTTTGTTTTTAAAATAATAATGCATATTAGTTTCATATAGAACAATTCATAAAGTAATTGCTAACATAACCATTAAAAACTCCAAAAACTAACCTTTAATTTTATTTGAAAACTATAGTATGATTATATTATTTTTAAAATAATAATATAATTGTTTTATTTAACAATAATTTCTTTTAAATAATAAAAATGTAAAAAAAAAAAGGGGAAGGGCTAATCCAAGTGCACACATACTTGTAAAACCATGCCCCCATGTCTGGCCTAATAAGAAAAAAATCTAGGTTTGCATGCTTGTTTTTTAACTCAAGCGGACGACATTTAATAATATATTGTTTGCTTGAGTTTTTTATTTAAAAAAATAGATAATATGTCATCTATTTGGATAAATAATGTAACATCTATAATAACAAAATTAGGGTCCAAGTAATTTGAATTCTAAAATCAAAATCTCAACCTATTTTTCACCTAAAAACACACATTTATAAGAAAATTCACGAACCTTAACACCCTTTAATAATCATTAAATCTAAAAAAAAAATAAAAATTATGGGTTTTGATCTACTTTTCATGGCATGATTAAAATCTCTAACCACCCTTTTTTTCATGGCTTAGAATTGGAAAATCCATACTTGTATTTAAGGGAATTTGAGGAGGTTTGCAACACATAATAATTTAAATTGTAGCATGAACACCATCAGATTAAAGCTTTTTTCTTTTTCATTAAAAGATAAAGCTAAAACATGGCTACAAAATTTAAGACCAGGATCCATTCGTGCTAGGGATGAAATGCAACAACAGTTTTTGAAGAAGTTTTTCCCATCTCATATAACAAACTCTTTCAAAAGACAAATCACCACTTTCACTCAAAAACCAGGAGAAACATTTTACCAATGTTGGGATAGGTATCGAGACTTGCTTAGTACTTGCCCTCATCATGGTTTGAAACATGGAGATTGATTTCACATTTCTATGAAGGGTTAACACCTAAAGATAGGCAAATGGTTGAATTGATGTGCAATGGAACTTTTGAAGATAAAGACCCTGATGAAGCAATGGAGTACTTAGACTTGTTAGCTGAAAATGCTCAAAATTGGGACACCGCGGGTACTTATGAGGCACCGAGTAAAATTCAACCTCATGCATCTAGTGGATGTATGTACAACCTTAGGGAAGATCATAACCTTCAAGCCAAGTTTGCATCTTTAGCTAGAAAAGTCGAGGCACTAGAATTGAAAAAGAGTGGTCAATTAAAATCTGTTGAAAACATTGTGTGTCAAATCGTCAATTAAAATGTGTTGAAAACATTGCATGTCAAATATGTGAAACAAATGAACACTCAACCAATGATTGTCTAACCTTGCCTTCTTTTAAGGAATGTCTCCATGAACAAGCCCATGCTTTAAACAGTCTTCAAAGGCCCAACCACAACCCATACTCACAAACATACAACCCTGGTTGGAGAAATCATCCAAATTTTAGTTGGAAGAGTGAGAACAACAATGCACAAACTTCACAACCACCGTTTCAAGCACACCACAATTTCCAAAATTCTAGTGGATATGCACCTCCTTATGCTCCACCTCCTAGAAGAAATCTTGAGGAAACATTGCATGCATTGATTGAAAAGCAAGAGACAATCAATACTCAACTTGCTCAAAACATGACAGATTTTAAAGATACTCTTGCAAAATTAACATCTGCTCTCAGTTTCCAAGAGAAAGGTAAGTTTCCATATCAACCATAACA
Organism: Populus euphratica; assembly: GCF_000495115.2. Lineage (NCBI taxonomy): Eukaryota > Viridiplantae > Streptophyta > Magnoliopsida > Malpighiales > Salicaceae > Populus > Populus euphratica. Next base: position 38,236 of record NW_011501558.1, read on the forward strand.
AAATCCCAAGGGGCAATACAATGCAAATGCAAGTAGTTCCGGAAGCCAACACATGGATCAAGTCAAATCAGTCACTACTCTGCGCAGTGGTAAGGTTATTAAAAAACCCTCTCTTGAACCTTATGAGAAAGATGATGAGTCAATCTCTAAGGGTAAGGAAGGGGTTGAATCTGAAAATTGCAAAGAAACGACTGATTCACCACCAGCACTTCCATTTCCTCAAGCCATGACCAAACAAAGGAAAGTCAATCACAACTCTGAAATTTTTGAAATTTTCAAACAGGTAAGGATCAATATACCTTTGCTGGATGCTATTAAACAAGTTCCTTCCTATGCTAAATTTTTGAAAGATCTATGCACTGTGAAGAGGAAACTGAATGTGAAAAAGAAAGCCTTTCTAGCCGAACAAGTAAGTGCTATTCTTCAAAACAATAATGCTTTGAAATATAAAGACCCTGGTTGTCCTACAATTTCTTACTTTATTGAAGAGCATAAAATTGAAAGAGCCTTACTTGATCTCGGTGCTAGTGTGAATTTACTTCCATATTCAGTTTTTCAAAGTCTCAATCTAGGTGAGTTAAAACCAACTTCTATAACTCTTTTACTTGCCGATAGATCTATAAAAGTGCCTAGAGGAATAATTGAAGATGTGTTAGTACAAGTCGATAAATTCATTTATCTTGTGGATTTTATTGTCTTGGACACACAACTTGTTGAAGTATGTAATTCATTTCCTCTTATTTTAGGACGTCCATTTCTTGCAACTTCTAATGCATTGATTAATTATAGGAATGGACTGATGAAGC